>NC_039359.1:69471625-69527904 GCF_003573695.1 Papaver somniferum
TTTTTTTGATGAAACCAAATCTGGTCACATCATTTTCAGTTATTGGTGAATCCAGATTTCAGTTGTTGTTTGTTTGATGAAACCATATTTCAGTTGTTGGTTGTTTGATGTAACCATATTTGGTTTCATCATTTTCAGTTATTAGTTTACTTCTAAATGTCAAAAAAATCTTACAGATTTTTCACTTGTAACCGTATGAATAGGTTTTAAAGACTTTCATCATTTTTCAGTTAAAGTTTCATCACTTTGTTGGTGCTTATGTTTACATATGGCTTAACGACAGGGAAAAAAGAGAAACATATCCCTATAGGTGCTCTTTACATCATTTGTGTGTGCTAGCATCTGAAATAAAAACTTTGATACACAACAAAGAAATGCATATTAAGTCTATGGTTTCATGTCTATTTTTAGTTAGTGGTTTCATTTGTTTTTCATCCTTATGGGTGTTTTCAATTAGTGGTGTCTTTGATGAAACCTGTTTCGGTTTCATCTTTTTTACCTTTAGTTCGCATATTGCTGGGACCAACTACTTTGTTGGTGTTTTCATTTGGCATTGTCTTTTGATGAAACAAATTTTGGTTTCATCATTTTCATTCAGTTAATGGTTTCTTTGATGAAACCAATTTTGGTTCTGTAAGTACTTTCATGTGCTTATGTATTATTTACATCTTTCAAAATAGGAAAAAGGAGATTTATAGAACCATATACAGGGAGTGTAGGAGATGCAATTACATGAAGATCCCGTTGAAGGGAAAAATGAAGTCCGCTGAAGAGGAAACATGAGAGTAAAGTTGGCAGTCAAAAATCATGATGACAAAAACATATCAATAAATACATGTAAATATCAACTAGTTGTAATTGCATTTTGCAATATTATATATTTCCTGTCAAAATGCTTATAATAGTTTCTGAAATATTTTAATTGCTTATGAATGGTTTCAATTGTTGAATTCATTTTATTTGTCGAATTGATTCAATTGTATGTTTTCTTTCAAACCAAACTTAAAAGATATTTAAAACTCATATATGAGATATGAACCATGTTTTGATGAAGTTTCAATTATGAGTCTGTGGTAGTTTATATGTAGAGGAAACATCTTGATGGTAAGAACAACTACCAATAACTATATGTAACAAATCAATGTACAAATATAAGGTTCATACTGCAGATGAAACTAAAGAAACAAACAGTAAAAAATGATGAAACCAAAAAGGGTTCCACCGAAAAATGATGAAACTTATTTTGGTTCCAACAAATTATAAAATCCTGCTACTCTGATAAACTTAAGCCTGCAAATTATAAAAGCCTGAGTACCAACCAAAAGGAAAACATCTTCCTTTTCAAGACCACTTATGATGATGTTCATAAGGTATCCAGAACGTAAATCATCTTATGGGGTCATGCCATTTTATTCACACCACACATTGTTTTGAACCCATATTGTTCAAGAAATCTTTCATAACCATCATAGATTCGGCATCAGACAGCTTCCCTTTAATACCGAATTTTTTTTTGGGTAATACTTGATGAGCAACTTCTGCAACCATGGAAAGGGAATCTCAATGGCTTGAAGCATCCACCGGGACAATGAATCATGGGATCATTTGACCTCTTCTTTTTCAGTACATCATAACAAAAATGTGTTTTATCGGATATCCATCCCTTATTAATGTCCTGCAACATCAACATATATCCAATATTAAATAATAGTATCTTTGCATGTCTGAAATATCTTTAGCAGGTATATGTGAAACTTGGAAAAGATTAAAAAAAAGGATGACAAAAGCTAGAGGATGTGCAAGTTAACCTCATTCAATCGTGGAGTAATTTGCATGACACCTCTGGACCTCGGCAATCAATTCTGATGTTTGAACTGACAACATATGTAACATCAATACTCTCGGTCCCCAAAAAAAGGATGACAACATATGTAACATCATTTCTGGGGAAATTTATATTGTACTCTTGTTTGATTGCCTTGGGAATTATCTAGCCAACGCGAATAAAAACAATACAACTTTTCCTGGTTTCTCAATGAACACCAAATAATTACACAATCTAAATTGTGATTCCATCACTTCAGTAATTCAAACTAAGTGGATGATTTGAGGAAATAGCTTTGCCGAATCGGATCTTGTTCTGTAAGAGTGTCTGAGATTGTTGAGCATAAACTGCCTCTTTACAAATATCATAAGCAAAGCACTTGAGTCCTCTTTACAATAAAAATGTCAGTAACAAAATTTAGTTTCGTCGATAAAACCTCAAAAACAAAAAAAATTCTTATGAAACCAAAACTTGTTTCAATATAAAATTATTTATCATTAACAATGTTGGTTTCATCGATAAAATTTCAAAAAATAAAACAAAATTAGATGAAAACCAAATTTGGTTTCACCTCGTAAATTTACTCTGAGCGTTTTAATTTGCCTTTTCCACCGATAATATATCACCAAGTACGAATAATCTCAATCAAGTTTTGGATGCAACGATACAACTTTAATGAAACTGCAATACCCTAACTATCATTTTCGAATTTTCTTCAATCTTATATCCTAATTCATGTCGAACCAACTTCTAATACTTCCACCAGACCATCAATTTCGTCTTCAAAATCTTCTGTGAATATTTCTATGAGACCTTAATTCATTAATTTTCTCAAATCATACTCATTACCAAATATCTAAATTATTGACACCCTCTTTTTCATCATATTAGATTGTGAAAACCCATCCAATTATTCAGACTCATAGTTAAATTTACAGAAATCAACCATGAATTCAAAAACAAAACCCTAACTACTGTGAAACCTTAAACAAACAAATAGAATTTTCAAACCTATAAAATCTGTTGCAATTAAAACAAAATTAAACTACAGAGATACGAATTACAATGAAGAATTGAAGAGGTTTTAATGCACTAACCCGTTTTGAAGAACCATGATCTAGATTTAACCCTGTTTCTCAACTGTTACAGAGAAGAAAACCAAATTTTGAAGACGAAATTAATGCTGGTGGTAACGTAGGTGTTGTTGTTGGTTCTCGTGGATATATATTGTTACTGCTGGCGGTGGTCGTGGGGAGAAGGATACAGAAACGGAAGAAAGAAGAAAAAAGAAAGGAGAGAAGACGAAGAAGAAGAAATATTCGTAAAAAGGGTATGTTTGTATTTTTTTTAAGTTTCAAAAACTAAATTTATTCATTATAATTTGAGCTGGGGTTTTTGAGACACTATTTAGTCAAACGGTTTTTATTTATTAAAAATAATATGGCTGGATTTTTTGCACCACAAGTTTGGTCACCTTGGTGTTTTATGACTAGTTTTGTTTATAAAATCGCGTGCTAATAGTGAGTTAACGCCGTTAACCTATTAATATTATTTAACCATTTTAATTAAATAGAAAACTGACAGTTAGGTTAACGGTTTCTGAGTGGTCAAGGTACCAACCCTTAATATTCCAAATGTTGGGTACTAAAGCTAGGTGTTGGACATTTGTTGCGTACCAACGGTTAAATAACCCATTTCTATTCTATTAAAAGTTACATACTATGATATTAATATTTATGAAACACCATAACATTATGAAACTTGCGAATTTATCTATCATGAGTTCAAGGTTTTTAAATAGTGAATCGTTTTTTATTTTTAAGGATATGTTGAATCGCGAACCGAAGATTCATGTTAAATCTCTAAATACATATATACATATTGGAGTTATAAATTAATAATTTTAAATATGTGTTATTGGTATTATAGATGTGAATAATGAAAAACACATAACACAATTTTGTGTTCAAATTAGTTGTTGGGGACTTAATTAGGTGGGCATGGATCTTGACCGAATATTGTTCTCTAGTGCGAATCAAAACGTCTCAAAAAAATTATTTTTAATAAAAATAACACGGAAAGAACAAAGATTTAGATTTGTCTGGCTTATGAATCGGTCCAAATCGTAAGATTCACAATCGAATAGATTGATAGTTAATATTTGAACCGTTTTGGAAAATTTTAAAACGAATAGTAAAATTCAAATCGTAAATCATAAGATTTAAAAACAATGCATGAGTTGATGTTATGCTATATATGGTTCGATATAATTTTACTCTTAATAGCTATTTTGATGATTTTAGCATGTAATATTGATTCTCAATAGTGGATGTTCAATCTGTACTATCTTTTTCGTGTTCTTGTATTTTAGGTTTGTATACGAATTGGAATTTGATTTTGTGATAGTCAAAGTATGTGTATAGAAAGATACTGATGTTTTAATAAAACTTTTAACCATTAGTTCTTACAGGTGAAAACAAGGGAACATAGTAGTAAGGCTTCTAGTTTGGGCTTGATTTTTTTTTTTTAATATTTGTTTTTACTTCAATTTGAGTTTTTTAACTGTTTAGATTGAATGAGTTTTTGAACCCTTCGGTGCAATGTCACTATAATTTCGGGGTCCTATTCTATATACATGCACTAGATTTTATAGGGTCCCAATAATGGTGGAAGGCTATGGTTATGACATTAAGCCAAAAATCTATAAAATATGCACCTATCAAAGGCCAATCAAAGTATAGTGCGTTTATTAATATTTCAGAAACATCTGATTTACCAACTTTCAGAAAGTGATTCTTTTCTCCTTCTAATTAGTGGCAAGCGTGGCAACAATCTTAATTTCCGTTTTATAACGAAATGTTTTTGCGACCTGCTTGTTTTGAGGCAACAAATTATTCTGAATTATTCAAAAATTGAAACTATTATTCATGCATCTTAGAATTTTGGGTGCGTTGGCAAATTTCCGAGGGACTTATTGACTAATGGATATGGTTTCATAGCCGTATCCATGTCCCGGAAAGGTCTTAATTTTTGATCTCGGATTGAATAATCAATTTCCTCTTTTAACATCACTTAGATTGAGTCAAATTGAAGAATCTTCTGAAATTTCACTTGTTTTTTTATGATGTTAAAATAACTGGCGTAAATGGTGACTTTACGATCCAGAGGGAAAATGGTCAGTTTTTAGTCCATGCGCAAAATCATCATTCGCTGAAATGCCCAACCTAATCCGAGTAGTCAAGCAAATAAATATGGCATATTATTGGGACATATTATGAAGTATCTGCACTTAAGCACAAGAAAAACCAAATTCAAAACCAGAAGGAGGTTAAAGACGAGGCTTGAATTTCGAATAACGAAAGCTTTCTCTAAGTCAAAGAAGCCCAATAACCCCAGGAAAAGGTTCAGTCAGCGATCCAACCATTCAATGATGAAGAGCCTTTGCCTCCCCACTTAGAGTCGAAGATCCTTTGAGGCCCAACTTAGATGAGAAGAGCCTTTGTCATCTGCTCAAAAGAGAAGAGCCTCCATTGCTCCGCTCGAAGGCGAAGATCCTCTATCGTTTTGCCCGAAGGAGAAAGGCCTTCGTTGATCCGCTTGGAGTAAAACATATGTTAAACTAAAGACTCCTCAGTGAAAAAGCGGGAGTCTAACAACCACACCCAATATTTCGCTAAGAAATCTGTATGGATAAACTCCAATATACTTTCAAGAGAATCAACTAGACAGTCAGACTCAATCTTCAGAAAAGTATATCAAAGATCTTATATCTCAATATTTTAATTCAATCCGCAATCAAACAAATAGGAATATACGAGCCCGATTGATTAAGAGAAATAACTTGGACGGTATGGCAAACCACTATCCAAGTGTCAATCAATTCAATCAACAAACCAAAGGCTGGATTCAAGAACTGATTGAATTTAATGCGTAACCTGTGATATTTCAATTATATAAACAAATATAATGCGGAAAGGAAATAACACAGACACTAAAAATTTTGTTAACGAGGAAACCGCAAATGCAGAAAAACTCCGGGACCTAGTCCATCTTTGAACACCACACTGTATTAAGCCGCTACAGACACTAGCCTATTACCAATGAACTTCAGACTGGACTGTAGTTGAGCCCTAATCAATCTCACACTGATCAAGGTACAGTTGCGCTCCTTACGTCTCTGAACCCCAACAAGATTCTACGCACTTGATTCCCGTAGCTGATCTCACCCACAACTAAAAGTTGATACGATCCAAATTCGAAGACTTGATAAACAAATTTATCTCACACAGAAAAATCTATTGAGACAGATAATCTGTCTCCCACATAAATACCTATAATTTTTGTTCCGTCTTTTGATAAATAAAGGTGCACATGAACCAACTGATAAACCGTACTTATATTCCCGAAGAAAAACCTAGTATTATCAATCACCTCACAATAATCTCAATCGTATGGAAGCGAAACAAGTTATTGTGGAATCACAAACGATGAGACAAAGATGTTTGTGACTTCTTTTTATCTTGCCTATCGGAGATCAATATCGAGCAAATATTAGAGAAGATAGTAGTCAATAGGATAGAAATTAGCAAGATAAAAACACGTAACTATAGAGAAAATAGTTGGGTCTGGCTTCACAATCCCAATGAAGTCTTCAAGTCGTTAACCTACAGGGTTTTGGAAAAAACTTAAGGTTAAAGGAGAATCGACTCTAGTCGCAAGTAGTATCACACAGGATATGTGGGGATTAGGTTTTCCCAGTTGCTAGAGTTCTCCCTTATATAGTTTTCAAATCAGGGTTTGCAATCAATGTTATCTTGGTAACAAAGCATTCAATATTAATCGTTAGATGAAAACATAATTAGACTCAAGCTAATATATTTCAACCGTTAGATCTAACTTATCTTATTATACACAAATGAAATGTAACTTAATTTAGGTTTGAGTAACCGTACATAAATGTGTACACTAGGTAAGATCAAAAGTAGTTAACCGAGGTTAGCTATATGACACTATAATATCAACCTTATTCATCTTAACCACAACTAGTTCAAATGACTCAAATGAAACTAGTTATAGAGCTGTTCAATTTCTATATTCTCATAGAAGTATACAAGAACACAATTGAAGCAATACCGGTATGATTCACTCGAATCAATTCATGAAAATTATAGCGACGGTTTGCAAAAGATTGCATTCCTTATTAGATAAATGTATTGGTTCATGACACAACCGATTATATAACTTAACCCACTCAAGTATGCAAACGGGAACGCATACTTAAGTGGTCGGACTTGGACTGTGTCCGACAGTATGTGAACGGGTATGCATACTATCACACATCAAAAAACAACACTTGAATTAGTACGCGTACGGGTACGCATACAATAGTTCTCGGACTTCAACTGAGTTCGCCAGTATGCGTACAAGTACGCATACCAAGGCTCCCGGACTTTACCTGACCTCGCCAGTATGCATACGGGGTATGCATACTATAACGGTCTTGGATCAACATACATGCATGTACGCATACTATGTCTATAATCCAATTATGGTTAAGTGTTCTAAACTCTATTTCAATCATTGAAACATTGTTAGAGGATGACAATAGTTGTTTTCACAAACTATTAACATCAAAGCAATTTCCAAGTTATTGCAATAATCAATACGAAACATTCCAGGTCTACATCAAATGACTGTCTCACACAAATCATGTAAGATGTTACCAGGAGATTTTCACATGATCATCTTTTGACTTGCGTCAAGAATATAGGATGAACTTGGTTAAAGAGAACGCTTACCAACACATATTTCGATAAATCTGTAAGCGAGTTAAACTCGGCTGGAAATGTCAAATGTGTATAATCGAATACTATATAGTAATATAACCTTTGTCTCAAGAAGGAGATAGAGTATAAATAGACTTTCTGAGTGATACATGAGTTTCAGTCTCCACATACCTTTTGTTGATGAAGTTCCACAAGCTCTCCTTAGTAGTTCTTTGTCTTCAGTTGATGACCGCCGTGAAGTCTAAAGCTCAACTACACAATATATCCTAGTCCAAAACATCACTATAAGTAGACTAGAAATCAAGACTTATAGTTTTGATCACTAAACTTGACAAAACAAGCTTGAGATACCAACGCTTGCGAGTTCGGCCGAGCAGTGCTCTAATAATCTCCCCCTTTGTTAATTTTAGTGACAAAACTATCAATACATATGGATTACAAAATAAATAAAACTTTATAGCTTCTCATCCAAGTGCTTGATCTCCTTGGTTTTCCAACATTACTCGAAATCTTCGTCACTTCCAAGTACTCCATGCCGGATGCGGTCAGGACATAGTTCCAAGATATTTCATCGAATCATTGATGAAGAGATTAGAAACGTATCCTGCAATTTTATAGAAAAAAGAAATTAGATGGAATCATGAACATGAGGATGATAGATGGAAAGATGGTCCAAAGAATCTCGATTGTTGTTCACACTTAGTGTGGCACTACATACCATTTAACCTATAGATCCTCAAGTGTGTTTCTATCGACCTACCTTTTCTCGCGTTTTATTAAGTTAAAAATACTTGGAGAGATAGGATTCGAACCTACGTAGGAAAAACTCCAACAAATTTACAGTCTGTCGCTTTTGACCGCTCGGCCACTCTCCACAAGTTGAAGAGATCCCTAACAGGCCTTGGAGGACCGAACCCACGTATGTGGCAAAATACGGAGATGAATTTTGGCTAGTGGTGAAAGGACAATCAAGATCGGATATAGCTGGTTTTCCGCGAAATCTATTTCGGTAGCTGGTCTGTGAGGGCTCTCAGCCACATGGATAGTTCAATGTGCTCATCAGCGCCTGACCCGGAGATGTGGATCATCCAAGGTACATTAGCATGGTGTACTCCTGTTCTAACCGGAGTTTGAAACCAAACTTCTCCTCAGGAGGATAGATGGGGCGATTCAGGTGAGATCCAATTTAGATCCAACTTTCTATTCACTCGTGGGATCCGGGCGGTCCGGGAGGGACCACCACGGCTCCTCTCTTCTCGTGTATGGACATCTATCTCTCGAGCACAAGTTTAGTCAGTGATTCTGAACGTGTTCAACTCAGCATCATAGTTGTTGAAGATCCGTAGCATTAATCTCAATCATTTTATACAGTGTCATAGTATTATTGCACAACATCAAAGTTCAATTGTGCCACAACTTTGACAACAATACTATGGTGATATGTATCACTCCCCCTTAGTCAATACTTCATCTCACAATCAAAACCACTCCCCCTTACATAATGATCCGTAAACCATATGTATTTGTAGTGTGAACTACACATTAATTCTCCCCTTTTTTGTCAATATAAATCGGCAAAGGTATGAAAATTAGTGGAATCCTAATGAAATCTTCATAGAGATACTTCATGACCAAAAGAGAACATATAAACTTTATTTAGATGCAATCAATTAGTCGAAACTAAATGCATTAATCAAAGAGTTTATAAAGATACAAGAAAACTCCTACAATATTCCGCAGCCGCACTCCCCACAAAGATTTGGCAATTATGCACAAGTTCAAAAAAGAACTCTCCACCATAAAATGTTATTCCCGAAAGAACAACAAGAGCGATCATACTTTTACAAGAAAATAAGGATTTCTTTGGACATAATCAAATCACATGAAACATGAATTTTTATCCAAAAATCTCAATTGAATTAACCTCAAAGAAAGTGATTAATACAATTGGCTATGCTCAACATAAGAAAACTTATGGAGCAACACAGTACATTCACGAAGATGTGGATCAGAGAAAGACCAATAGTGCGGAATAATCAAAGATTCATTATATTTTTCATCATTATTTACACAATTACATGTAATAGACTTAATCTTTGGTGTCAAAAGTGCATTCTATCTTTCATCAATATTTGCATAAAGACATATGATAGACTTAGCTTTTGAGCAAGTATGGGACAATCATAGTTCACAAACATAAACACACATATCCCATAATAATTTGCAATATATAAAATCAATAAAGATTAATACAACAAAATCATCTTCCAAATAAACTTTAGAATTTAAATAAATAAATAAATAAATAAACATTGCAAGATGAAAATCGTTGGTAATAGCTATGTGTACTGACAATAATTTGTATTCCAAACCCTAGTTATCCTTCTTACAACACAAGAATAAATTCTCGTAAGAAGTTTCATAGACATTGACACCTCTAAAAAATTCTTTATCGTCCCCGAACTCCTTGTCGTTAACAATCATGGGAACATAAGGTTCATGAAGAAATGAGCCAATTCCAACAAACCTTCTAGACTGATGCCGAACCAGGGTCTTCTGAATTTCGAGAGTCTTCAAATCAATAGCCTTTATTTGATGAATCTCATTTCTTATTTCCTTCAACACTTCAAGAACACCAGAAAACTTCTGGGAATATGAAGGAACAACTCTTAGCTTCCTCACATTCCTTATTTTTCTTTTCAAAGTTTGAGGTAAAGGAGATTTATCTTTCCCTTCATGATTGATGGCTTAAAAATCACATTAACATCTTTCCCATCAGATGACATAATGCTTGGAGTCTCCATTCAGGTATGAGATTTTGGGAGGAAATCACAAATCAGAATCAACAAGCTATCTTGTGATAAAAAAAGTTTTTCAGAGAAGGAAAAGAGAATGTAGGGTTACAGAACCTTTAAACAACAAAGAGTTCTCGTACACATAAATCATGACCGTGGAGAAGGCAGAATTGTCGATATTAACCCTATTTTATGAAACTAACAAGGAAAACCTTTTCAATATTAGTTAGATATGAAAAGATGGAAGAATTCCAAATTGGCGGAAAAAAAAACTTTTACTAAAGCCTGCTAACTGTTAGAGCACTGCTCGGCCGAACTCGCAAGTGTTGCTATCTCATGCTTGTTTGTCAATGTTAGTGATCAAAAATATAAGTCTTGATTTCTAGTCTACTTATAGTGATGTCTTGGACGAGGATAGATTGTGTAGTTGATCATTAGACTTCACGGCGTTCATCAATTGAAGACGAAGAACTACTAAGGAGAGCTTGTGGAACTTCATCAACAAAAGGTATGTGGAGATTAAAACTCATCTATCACTTGGAAAGTCTATTTATACTCTATCTCTTATACATATTGAGACAAAATTCGTATTACCATATAGTTTTTGATTATGCACATTTGAGATTTCGAGTTGCCTTTAGATGCTTACATATTTCTCGGAATATGTGTTGGTAAGTTTTCGCTTCAACCAATTTCATCTTATATTCTTGAAGAAAGACAAAAGATGATCATGTGAAAATCGCCGAGTAACATCTTAAATGGTTTGTGAAATACAATCATTTGGTGTAGACGTGGAATGTTTCGTAATGATTATTTCAATAACTTGAAAATTTCTTTGATGTTAATAGTTCGGGAAACAACTATTGTCATCCTCTAAGAATGTTTCAATGATTGAAATATACTTTACAACACTTAACCATCATTGGATTATAAACATAGTATGTGTTCTTGCATATATGTGATCCATGACTGGAACTATAGTATGCATACCCGTATGCGTACCTGTTAGTAGTGAAATTCCGAGTGCCTAAGTACACATACCCGTACGCGTACTGGCGAAGGGTTTAGGTACGAGAATTTCTGCTGTGTTTGGAAGTATGCGTACCCGTTTGCATACTGGAGAACCCAAACTCAGACTGGCTACTTAAGTATGCGTACCCGTTTTCATACTTGAGTGGTTAAAGTTCTAAATTCGGTTTGTTCATGAACTAATACATTGATATAATAAGGAATGCATTCTTTGCAAACCGTGGCTATAATGTTCATGAATTGATTCGAGTGAATCAAACCGAGTTTGCTTCAATTGTTTTTTTGTATACTTCTATAAGAATATAGCAATTGAACAACTCTATAACTAGTTTCATTTGAGTCATTTGAACTAGTTGTGGTTAAGATGAATGAGGTTGATATGAGAGTGTTCATATAGCTAACCTCGGTTAACTACTGTTCAGCCAGCCTAGTGTACACGTTTAGGTATGGTTACTCAAACCTAAATTAAAGTACATTTTATTTGTGTATAACAAGCTAAGTTCGATCTAAGGGTTTAAAGATATTAGCTTGAGTGTAATCAGGTTTTTATCTAACGGTGAATATTGAATGCTTTCTTACTAAGGTAACTTAGATTCCAACCCCTAATTTGAAAACTATATAAGGGAAAACTCTAGCAACAGGGAAACCTAATCCCCACACCTTCTGTGTGATACTAGTTGCAACTAGAGTCGACTCTCCTTTAACATTAGGTTTTTCAAGAAACTCTGTAGGTTAACGGCTTGAAAACTTCATTGGGATTGTGAAGCCAGACCCAACTATTTTCTCTATAGTTGTGTGTTCTGATCTTACTTCTACTATCATGATTGAGTGTTATCTTTGCTAAGATTTGCTTGAGATTTATCTTTGATAGGTAAGATTAAAAGTAGTCACAAACATCTTCATCTCATCGTTTGTGATTCCACAATATCTTGTTTCACTTCCATACGATTAATATTATTGTGAGTTAATTGATAATACTAGGATGTTCTTCAGGAATATAAGTCAGGTTTATCAATTGGTTCCTGTGCACCTTGACTTATCAAAATACGGAACAAAACTCGTAGGTATTTCTGTGGTGGACAGATTTATCTATTTCAATAGACTTTTTTATGTGAGACAGATTTGTTTATCAAGTCTTCGACTTTGGTTCGTAGCAAATCTTGGTTTTGGGTTAGATCAGCTAAGGGAATCAAGTGCGTATAATCATGTTGGGGTTCAGAGACGTAAGGAGCGCAACTGTACCTTGATCAGTATGAGATTGATTAGCGCTCAACTACATTCCAGTTCGAAGTTCATTGGTAGTAGGCTAGTGTCTGTAGCGTCTTAATACAGTGTGGTGTTCAAAGCTAGACTAGGCCCCGAGATTTTTCTGCATTTGCGGTTTCCTCATTAACAAAATTTCTGGTGCCTGTGTTATATCTTTTCCGCATTATATTTTGTTATATAATAGAAATATCACAGGTTATGCGTTAAGTTCAATCAGTTCTTGAATATGACCTTTGGGTTGTTGATTGAATTGATTGACACTTGGATATTGGTTTGTGATACCGTCCAAGTTATTTATCTTATTCAATTGGGCTCGCAAATTCCTATTTGCTTGATTGCAGATAGAATTGAGAAATAGAGATATAACTCTTTGATATATTTTTCTATAGATTAAGCCTGATTGTCTAGTTGATTCTCTTGAAATTATATTGGAGTTTGTCTATTCAGATTGCTTAACGAAATATTGGTTGTGGTTGTTATACCGCCGCTTTTTCAATTGGTATCAGAGCAGGCAAACAAATTTAAGACCTCATAAGTCTGTGTTTGTAGCGATCTGAATATGGATAGAAGTGCTATCTCTATAAACGTACCACCAATCTTCGATGGCTCAAATTACTTATGGTGGAAAATTGCTAGGCGTGCCTTTCTTCAAGCGCGTGATTTTCAATCATAGGTTTATGTGGTTAATGGATATGATCCTCCGGAAGTTACAGAAGGCAATGTAACAGTTTCAAAGGATATTGGTAAATATGATGCTGTATAGATTCTTGTTGCAAAGAAAAATTCTGAGGGATTAAATGCTATCATCCATGCCATTACCCAGAGCTCCAGCATCATGTGACTACTTGCACAAAGTCTAAAGATGCTTTGGATATCTTAGAAGCCGTATTTGAAGGGAATACCTGTGAAAAGGCAGCTAGGCTTCAAAACCTAAATTCTGATTGGGAAAACCTTTGTTTGGCAGATGAAGATTCATTTGATGAGTTTAATCACAAAGTGTATGAAATTTTTAATGCATCTTTTACATCGGGTAAGACTATTCCTGAAAAGGACATTGTGATGAAAATTCTCAGGTCGTTGCCATCTAGACGATACTAAGAAGCATCCCATCGTTGAGGGAAATAACCTTGCAACTCTTTACAGAAATACTCTGGTTGGGAAGTTAAAGATCTTTGATCATGAGCATACATACAAATCCGGAAAGGATGTTGCTTTCAAAGCACAAAAGAATACTAAATTACTTGACAAAAGTAAAAGTGTTTGCATCTCTGAAGATCATCTTTCCGAGGTTGATTCATCAGATGAAGATCTTGACAAGTCAGTATCCTTGATCACAACACAGTTTAGGGTTATTATTTTGAAGAGAAGTAAACAGTTCACCAGAGATAAACCTAGGTCATCAATTCAACCTCATAATCGTGTTCCTCCTAAAAACAGGGATATTGATGAAACGGATGACGAGGATTTTCCACAGTGCTTTAAGTGTAAAGGTTTTGGTCATTTTGCAAATGAGTGTCCAAATCGTAAAAAATACACTGGGAACAAAGGTCTAGCTGCAACTCTGATGAAATGTCTGATAACTATGATTCTAATGAAGACGAAAAGTCAAGTGTTTCACTTCTTTGTGAAAATATTGATTTTGATAATTGTAACAATATATACATCAATATTAATATTCTTTCATAAGAAACCTCAACCGGTCTGGAAGAAAAAAAAATGGATTTATCTGTTTCTGCTGGAAACTCTTTTTCTGATTTTTCAGGTTCCATTATGCGTCTAGCTGCGTACACATCTCTGGCATCTGAACCATCTTTCATGTTGATATGTTCTTATTGTTCTCTCAAAGGTCATGAACTCTCAAATTATTTCAAGTACAAACACAAAATTATATACATCAATAAACTTCAACGAAGAGAAAATCGATTAGCAAACAAGCTCAAACTTGTTCACAAATCATCCGAGGTATGTAAACTCATCTCATCCTCGAAGAAGTTAGTTTCCAAAAAAAAAGACTAGACCACTAGAGTGAAAAGTACAGTCTAAAATGTCTGAGAAACAGGGTTCCATGAATTCCTTTCAAAAAGGTTATGGTGGACAGATTATTGTCCACCCCAGCACAACTTGATTGTGTTGATAGGTGCATCTTGTCTCATATGCCTATTCAAAGAGACAAGATTGTGCACACCTCAGGGCTTTGGGAAAACAGAATTGTTTTAGTTTTTGGTTTTATTGAGTTTTTGCCAATTTGGAATTCTCCCAGTTTTCATCTCTAATTGATATTGGAAGGGACAATTCCCTGTTTAATCAATAAAAGAGGGTTATTCTCGACAATTCTACTCTCTTTAGGGTTGAAAATTGTGCGTGCATGAACTTGTGTGTTTAAAGGTTCTGTAACCTTACATTCATTTTTCCTCCTCTTGAAACTCTTTTTTATCATAAGACTGCTTGTTGAGATTATCTTGTGATTTCCTCTCACAATTTTGTATGTATTGATACTCCGAGGATGATGTCTTCTGATGGAAAAGATGTTAATATGATTGTTAAGCCATCAATCATGAAGGAAAAATATAAATCTCCGTTACCTCCAACTTTGAAAAGAAAATGAAGGAATGTGAGGAAGCCAAGAGCTGTTCCTTCAAATTCTCAGAAGTTTTCTGGTGTTCCTGAAGAGTTGAAGGAAACTGTTAGAGCATTGCTCGGTTGAACCCTCCAAGCATTGGTATGTCAAGTTTGGTTGTCATATTTTAGTGAATCAAAACTCATGTTAAGAGTCGTTTGATTATGTACTAGAGTCTACTTCGTATAGGTTAGCTTGAAAATATTAGGATATGAGACATTACAAGTATTGCGAAGACTTGAAGATGTGAAGAAGCAAGGAGCAACAACGAGGTTTATTGCTTAACCATTAAACTTTGTATATAAGACATCGCTGTAACCATTTGAATGCTATTGTGATTATGTATGGGTATGAGGTGAGGATTTCATCCTAGGGAACAATGTTTACATGTGTTCCAAGGAAGTAAGTTCATAAACTTGTTTGTGAACCGAAAAGGAAATTGCCAGGTGTTATTGGTTTTGTTATTCATTGCATATCTTATGAACAACCAATATGTGTGATTGTGTATAACCGCTCACAAATTGTTTGTGTTCTTGGTAAAACTATTCACAAAGGCCTGATTTATGTATTGGTATGACTTTTATTAGTGAAACCGGTCTTCAATAATCACCTGAGATGGTATGATCGGGTTTGTGTTATGTCTGACAAAATTTGGGAAAGGGGAACCGATCCTAGTAAGAGGTGCAGTACATCACAAAGGGGAACCGATCCTTGCATGAGGTGCAGTAAGGTTTATAGCAGAAAGGGGGACCGATCCTATGGACATGTGCAACACATTTTTAGGAAAATGGGAACCGATCCTATGGACATGTACAACACATATAAGTTAGTTACCATATATATGTGGGGAACCGATCCTAGTACCTAGTCAAATGAATTTTGGAAAGCTAGTGTGACTATGCACAGTACTCACATGGACGTAGAACCGAAACTTGTTTTGGTTAACCGTTAAACCCATGATTGTGATTGAATGTTTGTTTGATCAATCACATAGTTATTGAAAGTCAGATGAACCAATTCTAAACTTGTTTGGAAGTGTGGCAAATCGGTTTCAAGGTTGTAAGTGTGAAATAGAACTTACAAAGTAAGGATGTCGACATACTTTGAACACGTGCTGTGAATGCTTATTTCTTTAATTGTTCAAAGTTATTCCTTAATAGCTAAAGGAAAAAAAAATACCATGATCGATACATAAGTAAGTTAAGAATCTTTTAATTAAGGTTATTAATTTCATTTTGTAGGGAAATATAAGAATTAGTAATGTGCGTTTACTAATTAGATTTTTCGAGAGATTTCGATCATTATTTTTGGACAGAGCATTTACAGGAATTATGGAAACCGAATTTGTGCTTTAATGAATATCTTGATAATATTTTCGGTTTTGGAAACTCCTTGGTGTCCAAACTTCCTTGACATATTTCCTTTTTAGTTGTTGTTACTGGTGTAGCCTCCTATTCGGAGAGGAGAGTAACCTAATTAGGCGAAATATCTTACGACCGCTCAGTTTAAATTCTAATTTTGGATTGAGAAGCTCTAGCGTGTACCGTTGGTGGGAAACTAGATAATTGCGGTTTATCTTTTTTTCCGATTGATTTGATTGACTAACAGTAGTTGAAATCTTATTGCACCTAGTTTGTTTATGCTTGAGGATCCTCTCTTCTGGTATAAGATTCACTCAAACTTGTTCAGAGTTTCGACAGGGATCTTTAGACTGTTGTTAGTTCTAAAAACGATCTTGTGATAATCCATTGTTAAAAAACTCCGTTCTATGCGTGATTGATCACAAAAGATTCAAGTGATGGTGTGCAGGTTTTTATTGAAGATTTAAGAAGATTTTAAGACAAAGAAGATATTTAAGATCTGACTTGGGTTTATAATCTTTGGTGTGCACAATACTTGTTTTGGTAATAGAGGATCCAATTAATAATCGGTTTATCCTTGTGGTAGATTGGATTGATTAATTGAGTAGATCGGCATCAACACAATTCTTTAGATTAAGAGTGTTGTTGGCTTAATCTTAAACGATTACTTCGGTAATTGAACATAAGATAGATATAAGGACCTGACAAAGGAGTTTATGTTAAGATAAACGGAAGAGCCTTTGTCCGACTCATATCACTTGGTTGAATACAGTCGATCCCAAACATATTTGTTATTCCTTTACTGTTCGGAATACGAACCAAAGGAATTGTTCCAAGTACGTGACTTATTTATAAGTTGGAGGCGTGGGAATACAGATGGAACTAGGTGAAATATAGTTTTAGTTGCTTGGTATCAATTATACGAAGTTAGGTGTAATTTTGTGGCGTCTTAATCCTGAGAGTATTCAATTATGGACAAGGTCTCCGGGTTTTTCTGCATTTGCGGTTTCCTCGTTAACAAAATCTTGTTGTGTCATTTACTTTATATTCCGCATTTTAATTTTTTTATTATAATTAAAGTAAATTACACAAACGTTAATTCCTATTTACTTGATAAGCAATCCTATTGTGTTTGGTTAAGTCCGAACCTTTTTATCAAGTAAACATACTTCGTTGGTGCATTGTCTCGATCTCGTATCCATAGATGATCACACGAAGTGTGAACCGATTAGTTGTATTTTCTCGACTCAGTCCATAGACAATCACTTTCGGAGAAAGGACTTATAGGTAGGAAAAGTTTTAGCTTGTGGTATATTTGGGTACCCTCGCCTTTTCAATTGGTATTAGAGCAGGAAAACACGAAAAGATCTAAAAATCTATGTTTGGTGCGATCCAAACTATAACAATGAACTCGAGTTCTCATGAATCGACTTCAATTAATGTACCGCCAAGATTTGACGGAACAAACTATCTATGGTGGAAATATTCTATGAAATCTTTTCTTTAATCACGAGAGTTTAATACTTGGCTATTAGTCGTCGAAGGATACATTTACCCTAAGGTAGAAAATTCAGAAACTGAGCCCAAACGCTTAGTGGATTTTTCAAACGAAGAAAAGACTCTTTCCAAGAAGAATTCAGATGGTTTGAATGCTATTATTCATGCTGTAACTTGTGATTTACAACATCATGTCTCAACATGTCAAACTTCGAAAGAAGCTTGGGATAATCTTCAGATCGTATTCGAAGGAAATTCATCATAGAAAGAAGCTAGACTTCAAACTCTCACTTCCGATTGGGAAAACCTTCGAATGGATGGCAACGACACTTTTGAAGAGTTTCATTTTAATTTATCTGAGATAATTAATGCCTTTTTCTCTCTTGGAAAGACTATTTCTAAAAAAGATATAGTATGCAAAATTCTCAGATCGTTGTCGTCTAGATATGATTCCAAAAAGCATGCAATCATTAAAGCTAATGATCTTTAACCTCTTTTTAGAAGTTCCTTAACTGGAAAACTGAAAATATTTGATCAAGAGAATCTGTCTAAGCAAAAGGACAATCTGGCCTACAAAGCCTTTAAAAGGGTTCCGACTGAATTTTCGGAAAGCTTTAAAGATCAGGAAGATCAATCTGATGAATATGAAGCTGAAATAAATCATCACTTGTCTCTATTACTCAAAGATTCAAGAAGCTGCTGAGACATCGAAAAAGAGAATCTCTCGTGTCAAAAGGAAAACATGTTCCTTCACATAAACGTGAAGACACCTGGGATGATGATGATATCATTCCTCAATGCTACAAGTGTAGGGGATTTGGTCATATTTCTCCAGATTGTCCAACCAAGGACACACAGTGGAAAAGAAATTCTTGCACTGTTGTTTGAGGGTGAAAACGGTTTCTGCTGATTTCTGTATTTTCGGGTGTGTGGGTGAGAAACGAGTCTAAACCCTAGACAATGTACTGCAAGGGAGTACTTTAGATTCAAGAGATCAATCTGTACAAATACGGCCTAAACCAAGAAATGGACGTTACAGACTTGATTCGGTCACAAAGAGGAGGAGAAGGGTTGGTTTTGGGGAGGGAAGCGAAGAGAGTGTTGAGACCAGAATAGTTGATCATGGAAGAGTAGTTGTTTTGTGAGTTGCATAGAAAGTGGGAAGCTAACAGATGGGAAAGCTAGCAAACATTTTCTGAGTGTTGTATGCTCCTGACTAGAACTTGTTGTTCGGTGGAAATGGGTAAGACCTATTTATACAAGTCGAACTGAAACGTACTGTGGTCTCGTAAGAAATGAAAAACGGATGAGTAAATGGGAGGAGGTGGTAACTGGTAACGCCTGGAGTTGATGTTCCATAAAAGAAAGTGTTTTACCATTACTTCCTCTATTTACTAACCGCCTCATCCTTATGACACTTTCTTGTAACGGGCGTAGTGTATGCCGCACGCTGTAAACCGCCAAAAAATACCTAATGAGCATTCCCCAGTTTGTAACATGTGTTGATGTATCGAGTGTTTTCGTAGAAAACATGTAGCATGTTGCTGTTGTTTTTCAAGTTGAGCTTGGGAGACTTGCCGGCTCGGTGGTGACCTTCGACGGTCGAGATTTTGCATCTTGAGAGGAAGGGTAGCCATTGATTATTGCAACCCTTCGTTTGGTAGCCAGTGGCATGAAAGCATGGACGTCATGGATTTAATATGTCCTAGTTTAGGCGTGGCCAAAAGTTAGGGTTTTGGCATTGTTTGGGCGCGACCAAAACTAGGGATTGGCGTCGAGCCAAAAGGTTGCCCTGCGTTAGCTGGTAACCTTGGACGGCTAAGATCTGTGTCTTAGATAGAAATGTGGCCGTCGATTGTTTCAAGCCTTCGTTTTGGAATCCGTGAAGGGAAGGCCGGCATGGTATGGTTTAGGCGCAGCAAGGTGGCTGGCACGGCATGCCATTGGCACATGTGGCATGGTCAACATGCCTTGGCGCGGTTTAGGCGTGGCAAAAACTAGGGTTTTGGCGTCGGGTCAAAGGTTACCATGCGTTGGTTGGTGACCATGGACGGCTAAGATTTGCATCCAAGATGGAAGGGTGGCCGTTGATTGTCGCACGCCTTTGTTTTGGAAGCCGTAAAGGGAAGGACGGCATGGTATGGTTTAGGCGCGGCAAGGTGGATGGAACGGCATGCCATTGGCACATGTGGCATGGTCGGCATGCCTTGGCGCGGTTTAGGCGTGGCCAAAACTAGGGTTTTGGCGTTAGGCCAAAGGTTACCATGCGTTGGCTGGCGACCTTGGACGGCTATTTGCATCTCAGATGGAAGGGTGGTCGTTGATTGTTCCAACCCTTTGTTTTGTGAGCCAGCGGCATGTAGCGGGGCCGGCATGGCTTTGGCATGGAATCGTGGCTGGCATGGTTGGCATGCCTTGGGGCGGAGGTGTGGCTGGAACGGCATGCCATTGGAAAATATGGTGCGGATGGCATGGTTGGCATGCCTTGGCACGGAGACGTTGCTGGCATGGTTTTCCATTGGCACGATGGAGCGGCTGGCATGGTTGGCATGCTTTGGCGCGGAGACGTGGCTGACATGGTTTTCCATTGTCACAATGGTGCGGCTTGCACGGTTGGCATGCCTTGGCACGGAGACGTGGATGGCATGGTTTTCCATTGGAACGGTGGTGCGGCTGGCATGGTTGACATGCCTTGGCGCGGAGATGTGGCTGGCACGGCTGGCATGGTTGGCATGCTTTGGCGCGGAGACGTGGCTGGCATGGTTTTCCATTGTAACGGTGGTGCGGCTGGCATGGTTGGCATGACTTGGTGCGGAGATGTGGCTGGCACGGCGGCACGGCTGGCATGGTTGGCATGCTTTGTCAAGGAGACGTGGCTGGCATGGTTTTCTATTTGCACGGTGGTGCGGCTGGCATGGTTGGCATTCCTTGACGCGGAGACGTGGCTGGCATGGTTTTCCATTGGCACGGTGGTGTAAGAATTTAGGGTTTGGTGTACGAAGGTGATGTCGTCCAATACTAAGGGTTCTACCGTGGAACATGACACATATATATGTAAAAAAAAGGTACCCTGGTAATTCTTACATAGGCGTGTTGAATGATTCAATAAATGCGCTAGTGGTCGTAGTGACGTCATGTCAGATGTAAGGTTTTACGATTTTAACCCTAAGATAAAAACCACCATCAACAACTGCCACTCTTGATTATTGTCCTAATGAGAATGATCAAGTTGATGAGATAGATCATGTTGCAACTATTGCAGAAGTCTATGAATCTGAAAGTCTTCCAACTATAGACACTCAAAAAAAGCTTACCCCTTCGATTTTCGAGGATGTTTTTCCATGCAAAGATAAAAGAACTCACTTTCTTAAATCTGACATTGTTGAAATAAAATCATCACTTAATCAACTCAATCAGAGTTTTCTAAATGATCAAGAAAAATTCAACAAGCGACTAAAGAAAATCGAAGTTACTCAATGCTTCGGAAAAGTGCAAGTGTCTAAACTCATCTTCGATATTATTCTTTCCAAGATGAGATCATGAAGCTAAAAGCAGAAATTCAGAAACTGAGAGAAAAACTCAATTACCTTGAAAAATCATCACCATGTATGTATGACTCAAGAGACAAGAAAGTGAGGCTAAACAATTCTCAAGGATCTAAATCCAGAAAAAGTAATATTTTTGTTGTTTTCCTCTTGTACAAACAGAGTGGGAACTTTCAAAGGGAATGTCTGAATACTAAACAGAGAGAGAGACTGTATAAAACCAGAAAATCAAGATCAAAGCCTGGATCAGAGGTCTCTTCGAAACAAGGGAACAAGCCCTTCGAGCATCATGATCTCACAATGAGACTAAGAGATGAGTCTAAGAAATTAATTGTTGAAATCTTCAAGGTTAGAAAATTCAACAACCAAATTGTGACAACCTAACCGGTTATCATGAATCCTTACTTGTTATCCTTGATAGTATATAGTAAGGATGTAGATGTAAATATTTGGGTAAAAATATTTCTAAAATTGATTTTTCGGTTATGAATTTAATTAAAATAATATTCTCAAAGATCCTTGAGAAAAAGTGCTAACAACTTATAAGAGGTAAGATATCTTACTTCATTTTCATAAGAGTTCTGACAGAATGTCTACCTCTAGTTGCAGTTTTCGCAAAACCGAAAAGGTCTGGACTATATTGTTTCCTAACAAGAAAATTCGTCTTGAGTCTTCTGATGGTGATTCTGATTCATCTCCAGAGCTTCAACATGATGTTCCTAATGAAGAGATCTCTTCTCTCAATGATAATCTTCTCAAGAATCTCTCACTAAAGTTAGATCTAATTTTATGTGAAGTAAGGAACATGGAAAAAGATTTGAGGAAGGAAGTTAAAGAAGTTAATGACAATGTTGTGAGTATTGAATCAAGACTTGTGATTATAGAAGATGATTGAAATCCGGTAAAATCTGCTGATCCGGTTTCAGTCTTGGAGGAAAACTCTAAAAAGTCGAGATTAGAGTTTCAAAAATAAGAATAATAGACATTAATTTTTGATTTCTTTCATTGATTGTATTGGTCTATTTATGAATAAAACTTTTATGAATAAAATTATTTGATTGGTAATTTTCTTGTGATAATTTTCGGTTTACATAGACTGTGCTTGAATGCTTTTATCTTATTGCTATGTATATTTATGGGATGTTTGATTTCGGTTTTACTACCTTAATATTCGATCTCATATATTGTGAACCCTTGTGGTTTGGGTGACTTTTTGATTTAGCAGGATTAAGTTCTAGCCAATGTTGGTAGGCTTTATCAAAGAATCATTAGGGGTTCTGGTAGAAACAATATGTGAAAAAGTCTCAATATGTTGAATCAGTTTTGGTTTAGCATAAAAGCATATGTGTTTCGACGGTTTTCAACTTTTGCTTGCAATTGTTAAAACCAATTTTCAACCTTTCTCTGGTAAAGGTTGGTTGTTGTTATTTTTTTGTTTATACATAAGGATGACAACATGATGATATTTCGATATCAATTCTCCCTGGACTAAGACGCAAACATATTGGAGAAGTGGACGCGAAATTTGAGGTAACAATATTGTTAGTTAATTGTTTTCATGTTTAAGAAAAGCCTGAGTTTATATCATATATATTTATTGCTTTTACTTAGCAAAATTTCGGTGCAATTGATGTTTATTCCATGATGTGTGTGATTCAATTGGTTCCAGTTAAGAAAAACTATTGTTATCTTGTTTTGTTGTGTGGTATCAATTGTTTAGGCTTACAAAATTTCGGTACACTTGATGTTGTGTGTGATTCAATTGGTTTTGGTTAAGAAAAACTATTGTTATCTTGCGTTTGTATGGTATCAATTTTTTAGGCTTACATTTCGGTGCAATTGCGGTGCTTTTAATGTCTATGTTGTTTCAATTGCTTTCGGTTGAGGTAAATAATTATGCAAGTTAATTTATGCTAGTTTGTATGAATTATTTATGGCTTAACGAAAAAAAAGGTGTACGGGATGAGTTGTTTAGTCCAATTCGATTCCGGATAAGAGAAACTAAGTTAATTCTGATCTTAGTTAGACTTATCGAAGTGAGGTTTCGGTTATTCAAGTCTAATCGAATGCCTTAACAAGAAATGCTAGTTAACTAACCTAGTACTTATCTTGTTTAAAATTGAAAGGTCTAAGTTTATGGATAATTAGAACCTGATGAGAAAAATAGAGTTATCTTTATTTTGGTCTTATCGAATTAAACGGTCATTTCTTAACAATCGCTTTAGCAAAGGGACTAAGGTGCTTAGTTGATTTGTGTTTTGCTAAACTAAAGTGGAAAAATTGTTTCGGACAATTTTTTCCTTGTTAACATATCAAAATTAAACTACTTGTAGATTCGGTTTTGATATTGGTTATCAGAACATGATGTGTGGAACCCTCGTGCCTAATTCTACAGGTTGCAAGTCTATTGAGATTTGTAAGATTCTTTTCGTGTTGTCCTTTATTTTTTCGTTTCTTTGTCATTTTTGTGACAAAAAGGGGGAGAAATATATGGAGTAAACAGGTGATACTGGCATTGATTTTATATTGATTGGTATCGCTGAGGAAAAGAACAATGGTGCTTGAACATTTATCTAACGAAAGAGTGAAAGCACAGACTAAAGGGGAGTAACATGTCATATGAATTGGTATAAAAAAGACGTGCGGATTGAATATCTACCTATCTTCCTTAGGGGGAGTAATAGCTTTGTTATTATAATGTCAACATCGGAATTTCCAAGGATTGAATGTAAGCAGTTTACTGTGCAGTTGAATTCGGGAATCAAGCGTATGTGTAATGAATTCTTGTAATTTGTTTATCCATATGATGTAAGAGTTTTGACACTAAAATTGACAAAGGGGGAGAATGTTAGAGCATTTCTCGGTTGAACCCACCAAGCGTTGGTATGTCAAGTTTGGTTGTAATATTTTAGTGAATCAAAACTCATGTTAAGAGTCGCTTGATTATGTACTAGAGTCAACTTCGTATAGGTTAGCTTGAATGTATTAGGATATGAGACATTACAAGTATTGTGAAGACTTGAAGATGTGAATAAGCAAGGAGCTACAATGACAAAAATCATCCTTCCACTTGAGGTTAGTGATATTTGAATTGAACTGTTTCATTCCCTAACGTATCTTTCAAGTCGTGCATATTGAAACATAACTGCGAAGCATATTTTAATTGTATATAGACATAGTATTAAGGAATACAATACGAGGTTTATTGCTTAACCATTAAACTTTGTAGATAAGATATAACCATAATCATTTGAATGCTATTGTGATTATGTATGGGTACGAGGTGAGGATTTCATCCTAGGGAACAATGTTTACATGTGTTCTAAGGAAGTAAGTTCATAAACTTGTTTGTGAACCGAAAAGAAAATTGCCAGGTGTTATTGGTTTTGTTAATCATTGCATATATTATGAACATCCAATATGTGTGATTGAGTATAACCGCTCACAACTTGTTTGTGTTCTTGGTAGAACTATTCACAAAGGCCTGACTTATGTATTGGTATGACTTTTATTAGTGAAACCGATATTAAGTAATCACCTGAGATAGTATGATCGGGTTTGTGTTATGTCTGACCAATTTTTGGGAAAGGGGAACCGATCCTAGTAAGAGGTGCAGTACATCACAAAGGGGAACCGATCCTTGTATGAGGTGCATCAAGGTTTATAGCAAAAAGGGGAACCGATCCTATGTACATGTGAAACACGTTTTTAGGCAAAGGGAAACTGATCCTATGGACATGTGCAATATATATAAGTTAGATACCATATATATGTGGGGAACCGATCCTAGTACCTAGTCAACCGAATTTTGGAAAGCTAGTGTGACTACGCACAGTACTCATATGGAGGTAGAACCGAAACTTGTTTTGGCAGAACCCATGATTGTGATCGAATGTTTGTTTGATCAATCACATAGTTTTGGAAAGTCAGATGAACCAATTCTAAACTTGTTTCGAAGTGTGGAAAATCGGTTTCAAAGTTGTAAATGTGAAAGAGAACTTACAAAGTAAGGATGTCGACATACTTTGAACACGTGTTGTGAATGCTTATTTCTTTAATTGTTCAAAGTTATTCCTTAATATCTAAAGGAATAAAATCTCAAGATCGAAACATAAGTAAGTTAAAAATCTTTTAATTAAGGTTATTAATTTCATTTTGTAGGGAAATATAAGAATTAGTAATGTGCATTTACTAATTAGATTTTCCGAGAGATTTCGATCATTATTTTTGGACAGAGCATTTCCAGGAATTATGGAAACCAAATTTGTGCTTTATTGAATATCTTGAGAATATTTTCGGTTTTGGAAATTCATTGCTTTCCAAACTTCCTTGTCTATAAATACTTGAAGTTTGCCTTTCTAGCAAACTAATCCTTCGTAAAAAAAGACTTCCTATTTTGTTGTTGTTACTGGTGTAGCCTCCTATTCGGAGAGGAGACTAACCTAATTAGGCGAAATATCTTACGGCCGCTCAGTTTAAAGTCTTATTTGGGATTGAGAAGCTCTAGCGTGTACCGTTGATGGGAAACTATATAATTGCGGTTTATCTTTTTTTTTTCGATTGATTTGATTAACTAACAGTGGTTGAAATATGATTGCACCTAGTTTGTTTATGCTTGAGGATCTTCTCTTCTGATATAAGATTCACTCAAACTAGTTTAGAGTTTCGACAAGGATCTTTAGACTGTTGGTAGTTCTAAAGACGATCTTGTGATAATCCATTGTTAACAGACTCCGTTCCGTGCGTGATTGATCACAAGAGATTCAAGGGATTGTGTGCAGGTTTTTATTGAAGATTTAAGAAGATTTGAAGACAAAGAAGATATAGAAGATCTGACTTGGGTTTATAATCTTTAGTGTGCACAATACTTTTTTTGGTAAAATAGGATCCAATTAATAATCGGTTTATCTTTGTGGTAAATTGGATTGATTAATTGAGTAGATCGGCATCAACACAATTCTTTGGATTAAGAGTGTTGTTGGCTTAATCTTAAATGATTGCTTCGGTAATTGAACATAAGATAGATCTAAGGACCTGACAAAGGAGTTTATGTTAAGATAAACGGAAGATCCTTTGTCCGACTCATATGACTTGGTTGAATATAGTTGATACCAAACACATTTGTTGTTCCTTTACTGTTTGGAATACGAACCACGGGAATTGTTCTAAGTACGTGACTTATTTATAAGTTGGAGGCGTGGGAATACAGATGGAACTAGGTGAACTATAGTTTTAGTTGCTTGATCTCAATTATACGAAGTTAGGTGTAACTTTGTGTAGCGGCTTAATCCTGAGAGTATTCAATTCTGGACAAGGTCCCGGGGTTTTTCTGCATTTGCGGTTTCCTCGTTAACAAAATCTTGCTGTGTCATTTACTTTATATTTCCGCATTATAATTGTTTTATTATAATTAAAGTAAATTACACAAACGTTAATTCCTATTTACTTGATAAGCAATCCTATTGTGTTTGGTTAAGTCCGAACCTTTGTATCAAGTAAACATACTTCGTTGTTGCATTGTCTCGATCTCGTATCCATAGACGATCACACGAAATGTGAACCGATTAGTTGTATTGTATCGACTCAGTCCATAGACAATCACTTTCAAAGAAAATACTAATAGGTAGGAAAAGTTTTAGCTTGTGGTATATTTGGGTACCCTCGCCTTTTCAGAAACAAGGAAGGAGATTCAGGAATAAAGGCTATTGTTTTGAGAACTCTTGAAATTCAGAAGGCCCTGGTTCGACATCAGTTTAAAGGGTTTGTTGGAATTGACTCCTTTCTTCATGAACCTTATGTTCCCATGGCTATTGACGACAAGGAGTTCGGGGACGACGAATAATTTTTCAGAGTTCTCAATGTCTAGGAAACTTCTTATGAGAATTTATTCTTGTGTTTTTAAGAAGGATAACTAGGGTTTGGAATATCAATTATTTTGAGTACACATATCTATTGCCAACGTTTTCATCTTGCAATGTTTTTAGATGTATTTATTTAAATTCTAAGTTATTTGGAAGATGATTTTTGCAGTATTAATCTTTACGGTTTTATATATTACAAATTTTTATGGGATATGCTGTTTACGTCCGTGAACCTTGAGTGTCCCATAAATGCTCAAAAGTTAACTCTATTATATGTCGGTATGAAAATATTGATAAAAGATAGAATGAACTTTTGACTACAAAAGTTAAGCCCATTATGTCATTATGCAAATATTGATGGAAGATAGGAAGAACTTTTGTTTACAAATATTAAGTCTATTACAATGTCGTTGTGCAAATAGTGATGAAAATAGAATGAATCTTTTATTATTCCGTATTGTTGGTCTTTTCTTGATCCACATCTTTGTGTATGTACTGTGCGGCACCGTAAGTTCTCTTATGTTGAGAATGGACAATTGAATTGATAATTTTCCTTATGGTTAATTCAATTGATATTTTTGGATACAAATTCATGTTTCATGTGATTTTTTAATTTCCAAAGAAATCTTTATTTTCTTGTAAAAGTAAGGTCTCTCTTGTTGTTCTTTCGGGAATGACATTTTATGGGGGAGAGTTCTTAATTGTAATGTCTCATATCCTAATACTTTCAAGCTAACCTATATGAAGTTGAATCTATTACATAATCAAGCGACTCTTAACATGAGTTTTGATTCACTAAAATATGACAACCAAACTTGACATACCAACGCTTGGTGGGTTCAACCAAGCTATGCTCTAACAGGCTTGGTAACAATCTGAGAATTTTCATCACAATGTCCTTTTCAGAAATAGTCTTACCCATTGCAAAGATGTATTAAGAATTTCAAACACTTTGTGATTAAACTCATCAAATGAATCTTCATCAGCCATACGAAGGTTTTCCCAATCAGAATTTAGGGTTTAAGCCTATCTTCCTTTTCAGAGGTATTCCCTTCGAATACAGTTTCTAAGATATCCCATGATTCTTTAGACTTAGTGCATGTAGTCACATGGTGTTGATGATCTGGGGTAATGGCATGGATGATAACATTTAATCCGCCAGAATTTTGCTTCGCAACAAGAATCGCGGCAGCATCATATTTACCAATATCCTTTAGAGTGGTTCCATCGCCTTCTGTAACTTCCGGAGGATCATAGCCATTAACTACATTAACTCATGATTGAAAAACAAGTGCTTGAAGAAAGGCACACATAAAAATTTTCCACCATAAGTAATTTGAGCCATCGAAGACTGATAGTACGTTTATGGAGATAGAACTTCTGTCCATAGAGTCAGATCGTTACAAACACATACTTATGAGGTTTTAAACGTTTTTTCGTGCTCTGATACCAATTGGAAAAGCGGGGGTCTAACAACCACACCCAATATTTCGCTCAGCAATCTGTATGGACAAATTCCAATATACTTTCAAGAGAATTAACTAGACAGTCAGACTCAATCTTTAGAAAAGTATATCAAAGAGTTTATATCTCAATTTCTTAATTCAATACGCAATCAAACAAATAGGAATTTTCGAGCCTGATTGAATAAGAGAAATAACTTGGACGTATCACAAACCAATATCCAAGTGTCAATCAATTCGATCAACAACCCAAAGGCCGAATTCAGGAACTGATTGAACTTGACGCACAACCTGTGATATTTTCTATTATATAAACAAATATAATGCGGAAAAGATATAACACAGACACCAAAAATTTTGTTAACGAGGAAGCCGCAAATGCAGAAAAACCCCGGGACCTAGCCCTGCTTTGAACACCAAACTGTATTAAGCCGCTACAAACACTAGCCTACTACCAATGAACTTCAGACTGGAATGTAGTTAAGCCCTAATCAATCTCACACTGATCAAGGTATCGTTACGCTCCTTACGTCTCTGGGACCCAGCAGGATTCTACGCACTTGATTCCCTTAGCAGATCTCACCCACAACTAAGAGTTGCTACGACCCAAAGTCGAAGACTTGATAAACAAATCCGTCTCACACATACTATCACACATCCAAAAACAATAGTTGAATTAGTACGCGTACTGGTACACATACAATAGTTCACAGACTTCAACTGAGTTTGCCAGTACGCATACGAATACCAAGGCTCCCAGACTTTACCTGACCTCGCCA
Organism: Papaver somniferum; assembly: GCF_003573695.1. NCBI lineage: Eukaryota > Viridiplantae > Streptophyta > Magnoliopsida > Ranunculales > Papaveraceae > Papaver > Papaver somniferum. Next base: position 69,501,450 of record NC_039359.1, read on the forward strand.
ATATGCATATGGGTATGCATACTATACTGGTGTTGTGATTTTCAATGATGTTGTAGTAAGAGGGTTCGTTCAAGACTTGTGAAAGCATATTTTTTAGACTTAAATTTTATAAATGATAATAATAAACTCAAATAAAAATGTGATATGAATATTGTAGAGAGACCGGGGCTAGGATTCCACCATTGGTCGATATTAGTGATTTAATAAAACAATAATTTCGCAACTCAACATTCAAATTGATTCTAATAGTATTGCCTATACATGTATATTTTTAAAAGAATAGATGTTAATCCAATCATAGAATATCAAAACTCTAAAGAAAGCATATTCTATCAAGAGAAAATACACCTAACTAATCAAAATCATATAATCCATTTTTAGTTCAATGCAAAAATCATAATAGAATTGCTATAATTAATTTAAAATAAAGATATATCACTTTTACCGAAACAACAGCTTCCTCCATCGCCCCAAGGATTGGGTTTAGCTCTTCATCATGGAAAGACGCTCAAAATTCATTTTTATTGCTCAAAGGTGGTGTACAAATGATGAAATGGGAGAGAAATCAATTAAAACCGGGTTTGTAACAGTTATAAGTGTTAAAAACCGAACTGTTACAGGGAACGATAGAACCTAATTGTCGTTATCGCTATAGCAAAACGACTGCCTCTGTGGGTCGATGTTCTTCGTGTTCTTCAGCTTCAACAGCAGAAATGGCAGTTTCCTGAAACTCGATTATTTACGTCTCTGTAGCGTTCTAAACTATCCCAAACTCCATCCTTTTCTCTGTGATTCCCCATAACCCTATCTATACTCTACAGGACCAAGGATTACCCCCTCATAACTCCAAAAGATCTCCGGTAACTCGACAGTGAAGAAAATTATTCTCCATGCATTTACAAGAATATCTTTCCCCTTTCACCTCCATCACGCGTCTTCCTGCCATCTGCACACTCCAAACATGCCATAATCTCTCCTATAATTTAGTTAAGCTCGTGAAAGGGGAATATCTACACACTCCAATCACGTAATCTTCACAAACTTGTTCAACAGAATATCGAGAATATCTCGTGCTCTGTTTACTCCAAAAGATACGTTACATCCCTGTTTAGCTGAATCAAGCCTACGCAACAAAAATCAGCCATTGAGTCTCATGAAATCACGTCCAATTCGTGAATCTAAACTCTGCCAGTTACTGCTCCATTTTCCCGCCAAAATTTGTTTCAAATGAAGGTGAAGATGGAGTGGCCATATCCAGTTCTGGAGTGCGAATATCCATGGGTGCTGAGAATGAATTTGGGATGTAGATAGCCATGGGTGCTCCTTAGCCAAATCTGGGTTCCGTATAGCAAATGTCCTCCGGGGTGCCCCGAGCAACTTTTTGAGCTGAATTTTCCAAAAAAATTTATTTCCCAAAAATACCTACAAATACAAAAAACACCATAATAAGTACGAAATCGAGTACCAACAATACAGGAAATTGAGGACAACTTAGATACAAAAATGTGTCTATAAAATACCCTCAAACTTATTATTTGCTAGTCCTCGAGCAAAAATAATCTAGAAAATAAAATGACTACACTTAGCACGTGCAGCAAGCCGTTAAACCTCTAGGTGGCCCTAGCGGCGGAGTGTTGTCCCCGGAGGGTTTACCAGAGGTGTACCCACAAAACCTTTACTCCAGACCCTAGCTATCTGCGCAGAACCTTGGAAGGCACTAAAGAATCTCCTTGGTTGGAAAATACAAGGGACTGAGATATCGGTATGACTAATATCAACACAACTGGAAAATACAAGGGAACCAGTGGTCGATAAACCTAACTCTAGGTCTACACAACTGGCATATACAAGGGCACCAGTGGTCGACTTTATTGAATTTATTCCGGTTGGTCTGATGGTCTGGTCAATTTTTTTTTTCATGGTATCTCAATCACACTATTTCACCCTAGCAACGGTAACAACTTGAATCGTGTGCCCCACCAAATCACTTAAAAATAAATAAAAACAGGCGAAACTATCATGTTTGTTTTTTAATTCCAACACCTGAGCTCTGTGCTTTTATGAATAGACTCTTTAGATGTTTCCATCTAATCAGATTGGTTCCTCAACTCCTATAACCAAGATGTTCCCATCCACTTAGATTGGTTAGTGCCAACCTTAATAAACATAAATTTCTAGGCTCTGGAGTTTATTTGTTGCAGCTAAGAGCTAACAAAAAGTTTCTTCCCCACACCCAAACTTAAATCTAACATTATCCTCAATATTCTAAAGATGGAATTAAAAGCATGAACAAGAAGAAACTGTTACCACTTGATGGATGGAAAAATAAATAAGGAAGGATATTACCGTAAGCATGAGCTTGGGTACCTCCCAGGAAATGCTAAATTTAAAGTCTTTAGCTAGACATCAAATACCTCAAAAAGGATTGTCACCTTCCAAAGTCATATATCAATAGTCGAAACAATTGTGGGTCCCTAAGACCAAATAGAACTGACACCAGTATGAGACAACTGCACTAGTTCAGAAAATGAAAAGAAGGAGCATGTCCTCATCTAAGGTTTTTGTCAAGACAACTGGGTTTATCTGCGTTGCGTAATTGAACTTCATATGTGTGTCTCGATAAATAGATTCATCTGAAAAACGGGTTTCTAATACCTGGGTTACCTCCTGGACAGTACCAGGAGGATCGGGTTGCGGAGTCTGAAAAGACTCAAGTAATATCTAAGATGCACAAGGCTCAAGTCCCAAGTTAGGGACTCTAATTAGGGATACGAGACAATCACAAGAACCATCACTACCCCAAACTTAGGGTTCACAGACAAACCTCTAACTATTGCTTGAATTTCCGGATCTTCAGAGTCCTTAAAATACTCAAGAGATTCTTCTAGTTCTCTACCCCCAAACTTAGGGTCACCATTATTCTCAGAAAAACCTAAAACTATTGCCTGAATTTCTGGGTCCATAGAATCTTTAAAATAATCAAGAGCTTCTTCTAAAGATTGATCACATATCTGATCTAAGAGAATGGTTTCCTCAAAATCATCTAAAGAATCTACCAGTAAAGTGTCAAGCCAATTATCCTGAACCAAATCCTGAACAAAAGTGTTAATCATATTCACTTCTTCTAAATCATCGTTCTCAGAAGGTTGTCTAGTAACATTAAAGAAATTTTAGTTCAGTGGTCATATTACCAAAGGATATGTTCATAAGCCCAGTCCTACAATTGATGAAAGTGTTAGCTGTGGCTAAAAATGGGCGACCTAAAATCACTGGGATTTGACGACTTGGGTCCTGAACAGGCTGAGTGTCTAGAAAAACGAAATCCACAGGATAAATAAACTTATCAACCTCAATCAGAACATCCTCTATGACACCACGAGGGACTTTGACAGACCTATCAGCTAATTGTAGTGTCATTTTAGTCGGTTTCAACTTACTAAGACCTAGCTGGGTGTATACATGATACGGGAGTAAGTTAACACTAGCTCCTAAGTAAAGTAAAGCTTTATCGACCATGTGATTACTAATCGCACAAGATATGGTAGGGCATCCAGGGTCCTTATACTTAGGGGGTATTTGGTTCAGAAGAATGGAACTCACCTGACCAGCTAAAAAGGCTTTCTTATGGACACTAAGCTTACGCTGTCGTGTACAAAGATCTTTAAGGAACTTGGATAAGCAGGCATCTGCCTAATTGCTCATAATAACAGAATGTTGATGTTCACCTGCTTAAATGTTTCCATTATCTTGTTGAAAGTCGACTCCTTCTTTGTTGGGGCTAACAAATGTGGATATGGGGCTCTAGGCACAAAGGTATACCTATCAGGAATTTATTGGGAATCCTTAGAGACTGTTTCAGTTTCCTCGTCTACGAGCTCCTCTTGGGAAGTAGAATGTGGAACTACAGTATGTACACTAGGCATGGCTACCTTATTATCTACCGTTTTACCACTCCTAAGGGTTGTTATCGAGTTCACATAGTTTGATGATTTCTCACCAGCTAAAGATATTTGACGGACTCCCCTAGGTTTGGGTTGTGGTTGACTATGAAACTTTCCTTTTTATCTCAATGTCTCATTTATCTGACTAACCTGGGTTTTCAACTCGGAAATAGCCTGACAGTTAGCCTGACCTATTCTCTTATTTTCTTCTAAACCTTGAGCAACAGATTGCTGAAACTGCACAGTGTTACGAGTTAACAAAGCAAGAGACTCTTCTAAACTCATAATGGTTCTGAAACTGTGCCGAAGATGAAAGATTCTTAGTATAGCCAAAACATGGGGGAACCTGAGAGTTACTAGACTGACCTTGATTCTGGCCCTTAGACCAAGAAAGGTTTGGATGGTTTCTCCAGCCAGGGTTATAGGTTTCTGAATATGGGTCAAACTTCTGAAGGTTATCGAATCTATTGTTGTTATAAAGAGCATTGGATTGTTCCTCAACAGTATGGCTTCCCAAAAGGGCTCTATTCTACCACTATTACCACTAGAATGACCTAATTCTAAGGCTTCTAACCTTTTGGCTATGGCTGCTATTTTAGCATCTGACTCATAAGATCCTTCTACCCTATTGACCTTTCCTCTACTTAGAAGAATTGTTTTCTGGGGTTCCCTACTATTTTCCCATTGTTGGATCTTATCGGCGATTTCATTCAAAAATGTCATCGCCTCATCAACAGTTTTATTCTCAAACCCACATGTGCATAAAGACTCAACCATGGTTGTTGTTGAATAATCTAAACCCTCGTAGAAGATCTGAACTAACCTAACCATCTCTAAACCATGATGAGGACATTGAGATATTAAGTCATTGAACCTTTCTAAATACATATATAAAGATTCTCCCTCTTGTTGAGCAAAAGTACAGATTTGTATCCTAATAGACGATGTTTTGTGCCTTGGGAAAAACTTCTGTATAAAGGAAGATGTAAGTTGGTCATAGGTTTCAATTGACTCAGAATCCAAACTATACAACCAAGATTTGACTTTATCTTTTAAGGAAAAGGGGAATAACCTAAGTTTCAACGCATCGTCACTAAGGTTTTTAATTTTCAGAGTACTACAACCTTCCTCAAATTCCCTAACATGAAAATAGGGGTTCTCATTCTCTTTTCCTAAAAAGATTGGGAGCATCTGTAAAGTCCCAGGTTTGAATTCATAATATGCCTCGATTTCAGCTAACTTGATACAAGACGGTCGAGAGGTCCTAGTTGGGGTTAATAAAGCTTTCAAAGTTGCCATTTCTGGCACTACCAAAGGACTAGGAGTACTTTCTTCAGTAATTGTCAAGTTTTCAAAGCTGAAATTTCCAAAGACAAGGCTCTCAAAAGAAGATTCTTGGAGCTCCCCGCATTCACAAGAAGAACTACTAGGTTTATCACTAATCAAACGACCTAAAGTGTTTCTTTTCCAAGCCCGCTCTCTAATAACCTCGGGCATACACTATAAAAACAAAATAAAAAGAAAGAAATCCTAAAAGGAAGGGAATTTCTATGCAAACACAAACAAGGCTGACTCCACCACAGCAAACCTACTGATTTCTAGCAAACAAAAAGCATGATGGCTCCAGTTAGATTGTTTCTAGACCAGCTTCTAATCCTTCGAAAAGGAATTCGTTACAATTTAAGCAAACCCCTATGGAATCAATCCGAGTTAAATTAAGTTGAATCGAGACGAGGGAAGCTCAGAGGAGCTTTGATACCCAAGGCCTCACTGGCGTTACAAGGCGGCGTGTTCAATTCACAGAAACCATCATGAACTTTGAAGCATGCTTAAAAGAGTAACCAATATTTTTCGAATGACTTTCCTATTAAGCTCGTTACCCTATAGGTATCGTTCTAGTCAAATTTTAGGCTTAGGTTCGCGTTTGGTTTCGTTTTCCTAAGGCGGGCAAGAAGGGAACGGTGATGAAATCCGAACCCTTATCTTGTATGGCCAATCCTTTCCCTTTACTAGAAAATTAAAGCAGTCGTTTTCAAATCCTCAGCATATATGCAAAGGAAGGAATACAGTAACTCGCTGACAGGGGATTCGCAAGTGTTTCAACAAACTTACCTCCCGTACCAGACGGGGGATGAACCGCTGAAGTCGACTCGGGCCACGACTCCTATGTCATGTACGAACCCGAGGGGCCGAGGCGATATCGTAATCGCCGTCCTTTTCTGCAAACAGTTTATATATAAACCACCCTTCTGTAGGTTATTTTTTTAAAAAAATAAAGTCCCAAATTCCACAGTCCAAAGTCCAAAAATAAAGTGCAAAAGAAAAAGATAATCTAAAAAAAATCTAAAAAAAATTGTGTCTCGCTCTCTTTTATTTTAATTAATTTTTATTCTTATTTTTTTTCGCTCTTTTCACTTTGCTTTTACTCCAAATCTTTAAGTATTCACCAAAAACTTTGGCAAATTTTTCTTTCGCTCTAAACTCCAAAATCTGTAAGGAAAATACAAAAACCCAAAAACGTAAAGAAGAACAAATAAAATAAAAATGAAAAACAAATAAAAACCTAAAAAAAAAATCTAAAAAACTCTAGCCTAAAGACAAGTCCCCGGCAACGTCGCTAAAAATTGTTGTGATTTTCAATGATGTTGTAGTAAGATGGTTCGTTCAAGACTTGTGAAAGCAGATTTTTTAGACTTAAATTTTATAAATGATAATAATAAACTCAAATAAGAAGGTGATATGAATATTGTGGAGAAACTGGTGCTAGGATTCCACCATTGGTCGATATTAATGATTTAATAAAACAATAATTTCGCAACTCAACATTCAAATTGATTCTAATAGTATTGCCTAGACATGTAGATTTTTAAAAGAATAGATGTTAATCCAAGTTTAGAATATCAAAACTCTAAAGCAAGCATATTCTATCAAGAGAAAATACACCTAACTAATCAAAATCATATAATCCATTTTTAGTTCAATGCAAAAATCATAATAGAATTGCTATAATTAATTTAAAATAAAGATATATCACTTTTACCGAAACAACATCTTCCTCCATCGCCCCAAGGATTGGGTTTAGCTCTTCATCATGGAAACACGCTCAAAATTCATTTTTATTGCTCAAAGGTGGTGTACAAATGATGAAATGGGAGAGAAATAAATTAAAATCGGGTTTGTAGCAGTTATAAGTGTTACAAACCGAACTGTTACAAGGAACGATAGAATCTAACTGTCGTTGTCACTGTAGAAAAACGACTGCCTCTATGGGTCGATGTTCTTCGTGTTCTTCAGCTTCAGCAGCAGAAATGGCAGTTTTCTGAAACTCGATTATTTACGTCTCTGTAGCGATCTAAACTATCCCAAACTCCATCCTTTTCTCTGTGATTCCCCAGAACCCTATATATACTCTACAGGACCAAGGATTACCCCTTATAACTCCAAAAGATCTCCGGTAACTCGACAGTGAAGAGAATTATTCTCCATGCAGTTACGGGAATATCTTTCCATTTTCACCTCCATCACGCTTCTTCCTGCCATCTGCACACTCCAAACATGCCATTAGCTCGCCTATAATTGAGTTAAGCTCGTGAAAGGGGAATATCTACACACTCCAATCACGTAATCTTCACCAACTCGTTCAACAGAATCTCAAGAATATCTCGTGCTCTGTTTACTCCAAAAGATATGTTACATGCCTGTTTTCTTGATTCCGCAAAATTTACCATCCCTGTTTAGCTGAATCAAGCCTACGCAACAAAAATCATCCATTGAGTCTCATGAAATCACACCCAATTTGTGAATCTAAACTCTGCCAGTTAGTCCTCCATTGTCCCGCCAAAATTTGTTTCAAACGAAGGTGAAAATGGAGTGCCCATATCCAGTTCTGGGGTGCAAATAGCCATGGGTGCTGAGAATGAATTTGGGTTGTAGATAGCCATGGGTGCTCCTTAGCCAAATCTGGGGTCCGTATAGCAAATGTCCTCTGGGGTGCCCCGAGCAACTTTCCAGCCGAATTCCAAAAATGTTTATTTCCCAAAAGTACCTACAAATACAAAAAACACCATAATAAGTACGAAATCGAGTACCAACAATACAGGAAATTGAGGACAACTTGGACACAAAAATGTGTCTATCAACCGGTCTTGGATTAACATATATGCAAGTACCCATACTATGTCTATAATCCAATTATGGTTAAGTGTTATAAACTCTATTTCAATCATTGAAACATTCTTAGAGGATGACAATAGTTGTTTTCACAAACTATTAGCATCAAAACAATTTTCAAGTTATTGAAGTAATCAATACGAAACGTTCCAGGTCTACATCAAATGACTGTCTCACGCAAATCATGTAAGATGTTACCATGCGATTTTCACATGATCATCTTTTGACTTGCATCAAGAATATAAGATGAACTTAGTTAAAGCTGAAGACTACCAACACATATTTCGAGAAATCCCTAAGCGAGTTAAACTCAGCTCGAAATATCAAATGTGTATAATAAAATGCTATATAGTAATACAACTTTTGTCTCAAGAAGGAGATAGAGTAGAAATAGACTTTCTGAGTGATAGATGAGTTTCAGTCTCCACATACCTTTTGTTGATGAAGTTCCACAAGCTCTCCTTAGTATTTCTTAGTCTTCATTTTATGAACGTCGTGAAGTCTAAAGCTCAACTACACAATCTATCCTAGTCCGAGACATCACTATAAGTAGACTAAAAATAAAGACTTATCGTTTTGATCACTAAACTTGACAAACAAGCTTGAGATAGAAACGCTTGCGAGTTCGACCGAGCAGCGCTCTAACATTCAGCGTTTCCTGGGGTATTTCGACAAACCTATACTCCACAGCATTACCCTGGGTCTCGGGAGGCTGCAACAGTTTTAAGTGCAAGACTTGTGCCACAGTTCTTCAGGCCTGACTACATTCTCTTAGCGCTTAGCATGCGCCCGTCGCACTTTGCGACTTCCATGATTTCCAAGGCTTGGGACATATTTATGTAGCAGAGCACTACAACTTTCGTACTGAGTACTGTACCTTTGGCCATGATTCTTCCCACCATAGACGAACAGTTGTACTGAATACGACTCCGATCTAAGTAAAGATGGTAACTCAAGGTTGATAATAAACCTCGGCACATCATTCATTTGGAGTACAACTTGCCTCCGCTCTGAGATTCTGAGAACGTATCGGTTAATATAGGTTGATGATCAACCTCATCCCTTAAGTCGTACTGGGTATGACTCGCCTCCTATATAAGTACGAACAGGCACATAAGTTGATGATAAACTGCATTTATCAAATCTCCTACGATAGACTATGGATCCACGGATCTAACCACGCCTATCCTCAACCACCAACAGACGTCCACAGTAGGGCAACCTCCGACCGCTATCATGTGATAGTTCCCATTCGAGACGTACCTTGGATTGAGTCTCTTTGTAGAGTCGGCCCCATACTCCTTCAAGGGAGAACATTCACAGTTAGGTCACATGACTCACAAGACTACAACAATCCTTCTGGAGATCTTCACACAACTCTGGATAGTCGGTATACACAAGCGTGTGCATTCTTCCATTTTAAGTTACCAAGATTTCGGAGAATACTAACACGTATAAGATACCTCATAGATAGGGGGATAACATACTCACAGAAAATGAAAATAGTCGGTCACAAGGATTCAACTTCATAGGAAAGACTCGACCTTTCATCTATCCTTGGCTATTCCTGAGAATAAGGTGGAGGTGCTTATCCTTACTCCTCATCCTTATCTTACCGCATAGATATTAGGGTTTTCATAGTTATAAATAGACCAAATCTCAGTCCTTTTAAACATAACACAAATATCTAACAACAAAATAACATAAAAAGTTATATGCAGCACTCTCTTTCTTAGAGTTTCTTCGTCTGCAACTCTAATCTCATCTCTTTCAGCTTTCCTCCATAGACCAACCTTACCTCTCCATTTGTAACTGAAGCATCTCTTGAACGATCATTACTTTGGTTTAGTCAAGGATGGTTTTTAATCATCTTCCCGATTTTACAATCGAACTCAATCATATTACTTTCCTAACCCTCTCGTAAGTTTCTACATCTCCGACTGGAAACTTATATTTCAGCTGTAACCATCTTGCAGATCCCCATGGTGCTGTCTAATATTATACAACAACAAATATAGAATTTTTTTACCAGAATTACCTTCTTAACTCATATCGATAAAAAAAAGTACTTTTTGTTATCTCTACTATTGCAGCTTGTTGTTTTTGTATATCCATTGTAAGCTTTCTCTTGGCTCGCATTGATTTCGTCGAGTTGGTATCCACTGAAAAGATTATCAGATCTCATTTTGGCGAATTATCATAACCAAATTGAACAAGATTTTAGCTCATATGATCAAACTGATCTTTACCATACAGTGCAAATGTAAAGCGCATTCGCAATAAGTTTACTATATGTGCGGTTTTGCTGTTTATGCATCCAAGTTGAGAGAACATGAGATTATTTTACATCAAATCTTAGAAAATATGCAGCAGATTCAAAAAATGATTGCTCAAGGACAAGGTATTGAAAGCGTGAACCGGAGCGTGAATCGTTTTCTATTTTTGAGAAGAAATGCGTAGGTTTTTTAGGGTGAAAACAGTTTCTGCTGATTTTGTTAATTTCGAGTGTGTGGGTGAGAAACGAGTCTAAACCCTAAACAATTTACTGCAAGGGAGTACTTTGATTCGTGAGATCAATCTGTACAAATCCGTCATAAACCAAGGAACGTCCGTTCCAGACTTGCTTCGGTCACAAAGTGAAGGAGAAGGGTTAGTCTAGGGAGGGAAGCGAAGAGAGTGTTGAGACCAGAATAGTTGATTCGGGAAGAGTAGTTATTTGACGACTTATATCAGAAAGTGGAAAGCTAACAGATGGGAAATCTAACAAGTGATTCCTGAGTGTTGTATTCTTCTGGCCAAAACTTGTTCTTTGATGGAAATAAGTGAGACCTATTTATACAAGTCAGAACGAAACGTACCCTGGTCTCGTAAGAAGTGGAAACGGTTGAGTAAATGGAAGAAAGCGGTAATGGGTAACGCCTGGAATTGATGTTTCCATAATGAAGGAAAATTTTCACCATTACTTCTTGTATTTACTAACCTCCTCACTCTTATGACACTTTCTTATAACGGGCGTAGTGTACGCCGCACGCTATAAACCGCCAGACCAATAACCTGATGAGCATCCCCCAGTTTGGGACATGTTTTGATGTCTCGAGTGTTTTGTGTAGCATGTTGATATTGTTTGGGAAGTTGATCTTGGGAGGCTTGGCGGCTCGATGGTGATCTTCGACGGTCGAGATTTTGCATCTTGAGAGGAAGGTTAGTCGTTGATTGTGGTTACTTTCCGTTGGTAGCCAGTGGCGTGGCCACGGTGCTGGCATGGCTTGCGCATGCTCTTGGCGTGGCTAATTAGGGTTTGGTGCCGTGACCATAGAATTGGCATAGCTAAGTGTGCGTCGTGGCCAAAGAGTTGGAAGCGTAGCCAAAGGTTTCCACAAGTCGTTTGGCTTAGTGGCGAGATTGTACGGCTGAGATTTGCATCTCAGAAGGAAGGATAGCCGTTGATTGTTGTAACCTTCCGTTTGGCAGCCAGCGACATGGAGGCATGGCCGACATGGCTTTGACGTGGGCAAATTATGGTTTTGTCACCGGGGCCAAGAGTTGGCACCGTAGCCAAGAGAATTCCACAAGTCGTTTGGTGACAAGTTTGTACGGCTAATATTTGCATCTTATATGGAAGGGTAGTCGTTGATTGTTGCAACCCTCCATTTGGCATCCAGCGGCACTTTGGCGTGGCCTACATGGCTTTGGCGTGGCCAAATTAGGTCTTTGGCACCGTGGCAAAATTAGCGTTTTGGCACCGTGGTCAAGAGTTGGCACCGTAGCCAAGAGATTGCCACAATTCGTTAGTGGCAAGTTTGTACGGCTGAGATTTGCATCTCAGACGGAAGGGTAGACGTTGATTGTTGCAATCCTCCGTTTGGCATCCAAGCTAGGATTTTGGCATAGTTTAGGCGTGGCCAAAATTAGGGTTTTGGCATAGTTTAGGCGTGGGTAAAATTAGGGCTTGACATCGGGCCAAAAGTTGCCACGCGTTTGGTAACGAACTTGGACGGCTGAGATTTGCATCTCAGAAGGAAGGGTGGCCGTTGATTTTTGCAACCATTCGTTTGGCAGCCAGCGGCGTGGAGGCATGGCCGGCGTGGCTTTGGCATGGTTTAGGCGCGGCCAAGCTAGGATTTTGGCATAGTTTTAGGCGCGGGCAAAATTAGGGTTTTGGCATAGTTTAGGCGCGGCCAAAATTAGGACTTGGCATTCGGTCAAAAGTTGCCACGCGTTTGGTGGAGAATTTGGACGGCTGAGATTTGCATCTCAGAAAGAAGGGTGGTCGTTGATTGTTTCAACCCTTCGTTTGGCAGCCAGCGACATGGAGGCATGGCCGACATGGCTTTGGTGCGGAGGTGTTGCTAGCATGGCATGCTATTGGCACTATGATGCGGCTGGCATGGTTGGTATGCCTTTGGAGCGGAGATGTGGTTGGTATGGCATGCCATTGGCACGGTGGTGCGGCTGGCATGGTTGGCATGCCGTTGGCGCGGAGATATGGCTGGCATGGCATGCCATTTACACGGTGGTGCGGCTGGCATGGTTGGCATGCCTTTGGCGCGGTGATGCGGATGGCATGGCATGCCATTGGCACGGTGGTGCGGCTGGCATGGTTGGCATGCCTTTGGCGCGAATATGTGGCTAGCATGGCATGCCATTGGCACGGTAGTGCGGATGTCATGGATTGCATGCCTTTAGCACGGAGATATGGCTATTAGGGTTTAGCGTGTCGAAACCCTAGTTTAAAATATGTGGCTCGCGTGATTGGCACGTTTGGCTAGCATGCGCGGATGGCATGTGCAGAGATGATGCCACTGTGACGTCACTATCTGACTAAGGTTTACGATTTTAACCCTAAGCTAAAAACCACCATCAAAATTAAGTCCCTTGCTTAGCTCGGAACAGGGGAATTGTTGCGAGGTAAGCATAAGATGGTGACAAACAAGGACATAATCGAAATGGAAAGTCATAAAAAAATGGTCAGGAAGATCCGTCTAACCTTTTCGAGAGGTAAGGAGAATTCGTGATTCTTATGTTGGTGGCTTTAAGTAGATTCTTCTCGTGGTGCTGCTAGTTAGGCCGCGGAGTGGTAGTGGTGGTTGTTGTCCGGGATGCAAATAGTTGGCGTCAGCTTGGCTAGGCTGGGGAACGCGGAGTTGTTGGCGTTGCTGGCTTGGCTTGGCAAGCCGTTGGCATGGTGTGGATTAAAACGGAGCCACTGGCGTTGGTCGGCTTGGAATGGAGCCGTTAGCGTTGGATCAGCTTGGGATGACCGCTAGCTTGGCACAGTGCTGGCTTGGCGTGGCGCGGGTTGTTGGCTTTGCGTGGCGCGGACTGTTGGCGTCTCTTGCAGGCCCGGTTGCCTCTTTCCATGCGTTTCTCAGATAGGAAATCCTTTCCTTATTCATATCTCAAAGTATCACGTCCATATGAAAGGTGTTAGCTCTCGTCCTCATGTTATACTTCCGGTTTCGCTTCCGGGGTTGACAGTAGAGCAGAAGCGATAACGCAGGCCATCGTGTTCCAAACACGTACTTCTACGTTTTCTTTTATCAAACCCTAATTGACTCGCATAGACAAACATCTTTTCTAGCCGATATCACGCCTTAATTCACGACTAGTAGAAAGTTTTCCTTTTTCGGATTTCATCGCTCTGCTGAATATAAGAGGCGATCTTGAATCCTTCGTTCGTACAGATCGTCTTGAAATCACGTCTATCCTCTTTACAGGTATCGTATCGTACTTTCTCCTGGTTCCTCACTCTGTTTTCTTGTTCATGTAGATTTCTGGTGCAAATAGGGAGAAAACTTATCTCATCTTTTGATTTTGTATTACATAATGGGATATTCCAGTGACAACCGTACCTCTGACTCTTCAGAGAAGCTTTGGGATCGATGAAAACTGGTTTTCTTCTCATGAGGAGGCATTGGACAGAATTAATTCTCTGTTTCGTGAAGTTGGAGAAATTATTCAAGACATGCCTTCCACCTTTCATGACTCTGGTGGACATGGAGGAAAAGCGGGGAGATGGTGAAGCATCCCAGCGCGTTGAGATACCTTAGGGAAACGAAACTTCTTCACAGCCCAGTGCTAGGGATGAACGACTCGCCTCTCGGTTGAAACGACGGAAGACTGAGTCTGTGAAATTTATAGGGGAGATCCAGCTTAATTTCCCTGCCCGAGATGGTGTCATAATCCTTGATTCTGGTGCGGATGAACCGGGACATCCTTGAAAGCCCGCTAAAAAAGCTTCCGTGGAAGACGCCGCTGTGGTTGACGAAACTGAAGCAGCTTTTGGAGTGGACGCCGAAACTGCTGTCAGGGTTAGAGAAGCTGTGGTCGCATATGCTGAGACGTTTGTCGAAGTGGGTGTTGGACAGGAGGCGGAAACTGTTGTTGCTGAGGCGGTTTCCGGGTGGGATGTTTGAGTTGCTGTTACGGAGGCGGCTTCTGAATGGAACGTTTGTTGTCCAAAAGATTGTTGGGGAAAGTGATTGAAAGAGCTCTGACAGAGGCGTTGGCGATCCGGGCGTCTGCTTTCGATGACTAGTTTCCCTTTTTGCCGTTTCTCTTTGGCGTGTAGCCGATTTGATGTTTCACAGACTCATTTTTATCCTCTTTGTATTCATGGCGAAGTTAGGGTTTCGCCAAAAAACATCCCGCTTATTTACCTTCTTTGAATAAAGCCTCTTTTTCGAAAGGATCTGAAACCTTCGTCAAAATAAGTTGTTTGATATTCCATACCTTTCCTGTCGTCTGATGATTCCTTGTATATTCTTCCCTTCAAAGTTTCGAGTAAAGTATTTTTTGCAAGGTTTCGGATTTTCTGGTCGTGATTTGATGGGTAATGGTTTCACGATGTTTCGGGATTTATTTGGTTTTTTTTTTTATATATCCAGAAAACTCGTTTGAAAGGAAAATTATGCTTTAAATAGAAATCGGAAACCTAATTAAAAATGCAAGCGATGCATTCATCTTGGAGGGAATACAAATATTGAGTGGAAAGGGAAATCGCTGAATAAAATACTAAAGGAAGAACACTGGAGGAGGAAGTAGCACTGTGCTTTAGTTATTGAAGGGATTGATCCATCGCGAGTGAATTGTTATTCGTTCCAACTTGTCAGTGTTGATGAGTTTGCAGTAACCGCCCAAAAGAACATCTGCCACTAGATATGGCTCTTCTTCCTTTTCTTCGAGTGAATCAGTCCGAACAACTATCTTCACCGTTATATTTCCGACTTGAAATGAGGTTTCTTTGACTACCATATCTCCAATTTGAAACTTTGGGCGTCGTGTAACTGCTTGACTCTTGGTCTCGTCATCTTAGATTGCATCTTCCAAATTCTTGGTGAAGCGCTTGAAAGGCCCAGCGTCCCACTCATATCTCTTAACAATGTCCGTACTTATAATCGGACCAAGTCCCCATGACAGGCTAATAGAAGAAGTGACTGGTTGTAGAGAAGGTTTTTTGACCATACTTACTTGTGTTTGGAATCTAAGGGCGAGCGCCAGCGGGCTTTCCGGGTGATCGAGTTCCATTGGTAAGTTGTTGATACGGCAGCAGGTTGGACGGTTTGTTGGAAACTCTTTTGGGTGTCGACACTGGCATAGGGGATGCTCCCAATTTTTCTTCGTTGTCAAATACCCACAAGTGCCCCAAGATCATGTCATAACCTAGTTCTTTGACAATGTGGAATTTGTTATGTGTTATAACGTCTCCCACCTTGATCTCGAGGTTAATGTAGTCGTATGCCTTTATTGCTTCTCCTTCCGAATTCTTGACCATGGTTGGGGAGTGGGTAGCCTCTTGCTTCAAAATTCCTGCATCTCTCAGAGTCTTGATGGTAACGACATTGAAGTCAGAGGCAGTGTCGATCAGTGCGTTGTCGAGATCAGCGCCTCTTAGATAGGTCATGATCAGCAGTTCCAGTTGTGTTTTTCGGCATCGTTCCCTGAAAGATCTTGGGATCCTGGCGTGGCTTCCGTAACAGGAAAAAGTCGTTTGCCCGACACAACAAGATTGATGGATGCAAAGATATCTTGACGATGTGCGTTGGAAAGGTAGATAATTTCGCATACATGTTGCATCATGGATTGTACAGTCTCGTGTACGCAGTACCCAGAGATCTCGCAATTCATTACTGGAAGTGGATCTCTATGCACTCCTTCGTTTCCCAGCTGAAGTTCCCCTGCTTCGACTTTCTCCTAGAAGATATGCTTCAGTCTGTTGCAGTCACTGGTCGGATGGTGAACAAACCTGTGGTAGCGGCAGTATTTGGGGTTTGCCATCTCGGTTTCGGTCGGTGGGCGCCTGGGAGGTGGTAGTATGATGACGTCATACTGGATCCATGCCTCTAAGAGTTCAATTACCTCCTCGATCGGGAACGGGAACTCCAGGACATCTTCTTCAGCTTCGTGATGACGCATGGGAGCTTTGGCGGCGGCCCTCCGTGGCGGAGCCGCCCGTCGTGCTGGTGCCGCGCTCTTAGGTCGTTGGTCTGCCACTGGGTCCTTCCTTTTTCCTCCTTCGTCTACTATGCTCACAGAGGAGGGACCGACGTTGTATTGCTTGTTGATGAGACGCCTACTTCCTCGAGTTTCGCGTGCATCTTCGCCTCTGGTTGGCCTGGTTCTTTTTAACAATGATGGTGCTGTCGTGGCCGATCGTTTGGATGCCTCATGGAGTTCAGAGAATTTTTGGAACCGCAGGTTCTCTAGTAAGGCACGATAGATGGGAGCCAGACCGTTGATGCACGAATTCACCAATTGATGTTCGGTCACGTTTGGGTCGTGACAGTATAGCGCTTGAACCCTGAATCTCTTGACAAAATCATTTGGATGTTCGTTATCTCGTTGGAACATCCTTCCTAGATCTGAGAAGGTAACTTGCTCAGACACGAAGAAGTCATTCTTGTATAAAGTCGTAACCATGCCACCCCAGTTGGGGATGTTGTTTGGTGTGATGTTGTTGTACCACGTGTATGCTCTTCCGGTAAGCGACTTCGAAAACTCCCTCAGACGAAGAACGTGATTATATTCATGTTCGCCTAAGGACTCCAGGAATCGAGAGATATGTTCACGTGCATTCCCGGTGACGTCGTATAAAGTGAATTGAGGAGAATAGTATCCTCTTGGAAGGGGAATCCTTTGTATTTCAGGCGGGTAAGGGGTTTGATGCTGATGCGTGTCTATATCATCACTTTTGATTCGATTCCGAAGAAGTTGCTCCAAATCTTCTCGCATGACAAAATTGGACGGTTGATTTTTCTCCAATAGGGTTCTGGCGCGAGTTTCTTCGTCTGCAAAGGTGTGCCCTGCTGAGGTGCCGGTGCCAGGGGTATTGGAGGTGTTCCTCATCGAATCTGGATGTCGCGACTCCCGTGGTAGCCGCTCCGTTAGGGTCTTGAGAAAGACAAGTACCTCTTTCTGAGTCGAAACCATGTCCGTATGGGCTCTAGCAAGAACCTCCTGTCTTTCCATCAAATCAGCCATGGTGACATGGGTTCGGCTTCCTACGGTTTCTCGTCCTGATGGCGGAGTAACTGGAGGCGCCATACTCGACGAAATATTAAGGGCGGTAGCAGCAGCTATGGCCCTGGTGACTGGTGGTGTAACACCTGAAGGAGCGCTTTTGGTGCTGCTGGGATTAGCAGGTTGTGTAGAAACATTAGGGGAGGAAGCATCTCGGGATCATGTGATTGGTGGTATAACACCTGGAGGAGCGCTTTCGGTGCTGCTGGGATTAGTAGGTGGCGTATTGATGTCAAAGGAAGGAGTGTCAGTACCAGGGGAGGGTTCCGTGATGGTGTTCTCAAGGCTTGTTGCTGACCCGAATCTGAGTTCTACCATGTTGAAATTGGAATTGAAAGGTGAAACTGGAAATTGGAAAACGATATTGCAACCGAGAGATTGATCTCCCACTGTGGTCGCCAATTGTTTGAGGGTGAAAACAGTTTTTGCTTATTTTGGTAAATTCGAGTGTGTGGGTGAGAAACGAGTCTAAACCCTAAACAATGTACTGCAACTGAGTAATTTGATTCGAGATATCAATATGTACAAATCCGTCCTAAACCAAGAAATGGTCGTTCCAGACTTTCTTCGGTCACAAAGTGAATGAGAAGGGTTGGTCTAGAGAGGGAAGCAAAGAGAGTGTTGAGACCAGAATAGTTGATTCGGGAAGAGTAGTTGTTTGACGACTTGTATCAAAAAGTGGAAAGCAAACAGATGGGAAAGCTAACAAGTGATTTCCGAGTGTTGTATTCTCCTGACCAAAACTTGTTCTTTGGTGGAAATAGGTGAGACCTATTTACGCAAGTCGCAACGAAACGTACCCTGGTCTCGTAAGAAGTGCAGACGGTTGAGTAAATGGAAGAAAGCAGTAACGGGTAATGCCTGGAATTGATGTTTCCATAATGAAGGAAATGTTTCACCATTACTTCTTGTATTTACTAACCGCCTCACTCTTATGAAACTTTCTTGTAACGGGTGCAGTGTACGCCGCACGCTGTAAACCGCCAGACCAATACCCTGATGAGCATCCCCC
Source organism: Papaver somniferum (assembly GCF_003573695.1). Classification (NCBI taxonomy): domain Eukaryota; kingdom Viridiplantae; phylum Streptophyta; class Magnoliopsida; order Ranunculales; family Papaveraceae; genus Papaver; species Papaver somniferum. Next base: position 69,520,092 of record NC_039359.1, read on the forward strand.
AGTTTGTGACATGTTTTGATGTCTCGAGTGTTTAGTGTATCATGTTGCTATTTTTTGGAAAGTTGAGCTTGGGAGGCTTGCCGGCTCGGTGGTGATCTTCGACGGTCGAGATTTTGCATCTTGAGAGGAAGGTTCGCCGGTGATTGTGGTTACCTTCCGTTTAGCCAGTGGCGTGTCCACGGTCCTGGCATGGCTTGCGCATGCTCTTGGCGTGGCTAATTAGGGTTTGGTGTTGTGACCATAGAATTAGCATAGCTAAGTGTGCGTCGTGGCCAAAGAGTTGGCAGCATAGCCAAAGGTTGCCACAAGTCGTTTGGTTTAGTGGAGAGCTTGTACGGGTGAGATTTGCATCTCAAAAGGAAGGGTAGCCGTTGATTGTTGCAACCTTCCGTTTGGCAGCCATCGGCATGGCCGGTATGGATTTGGCGTGACTAAATTAGGGCTTTGGCACCGTGGCCAAATTAGGGTTTTGGCACCGTGGCCAAGAGTTGACACCGTAGCCAAGATATTGCCACAAGTCGTTTGGTGGCAAGTTTGTACGGTTGAAATTTGCATCTCAGAGGGAAGGGTAGTCGTTGATTGTTGCAACCCTCCGTTTGGAAGCCAGCGACATGGAGGCATGGCTTTGGGGTGGCCAAATTAGGGCTTTGACACCGTAGCCAAATTAGGGTTTTGGCACCGTAGCCAAGAGTTGACACCGTAGCCAAGAGATTGCCACAAGTCGTTTGGTGGCAAGTTTGTACGGTTGAAATTTGCATCTCAGAGGGAAGGGTAGTCGTTGATTGTTGCAACCCTCCGTTTGGCAGCCAGCGACATGGAGGCATGGCTTTGGCGTGGCCAAATTAGGGCTTTGAGACCGTAGCCAAATTAGGGTTTTGGCACCGTAGCCAAGAGTTGACACCGTAGCCAAGAGATTGCCACAAGTCGTTTGGTGGCAAGTTTGTACGGTTGAAATTTGCATCTCAGAGGGAAGGGTAGTCGTTGATTGTTGCAACCCTCCATTTTGCAGCAAGCGACATGGAGGCATGGCTTTGGCGTTGCCAAATTAGGGCTTTGACACCGTAGCCAAATTAGGTTTTTGGCACCGTGGCCAAGAGTTGGCACCATAGCCAAAAGATTTCCACAAGTCGTTTAGTGGCAAGTTTGCACGGCTGAGATTTGCATCTCAGAGGGAAGGGTAGTCGTTGATTGTTGCAACCCTCCGTTTGGCATCCAGCGGCAGGGAGGCATGGTCGGCGTGGATTTGGCATGGTTAGGCGCGGACAAGCTAGTATTTTTGCATAGTTTTAGGCGCGGCCAAAATTAGGGTTTTGACATAGTTTAGGCGCGGACAAAATTAGGTCTTGGCATTGGGCCAAAAGTTGCCACGTGTTTGGTGGCTAACTTGGAAGGATGAGATTTGCATCTCAGAAGGAAGGGTGGTCGTTGATTGTTGCAACCCTTCGTTTGGCATCCAGCGGCATGGAGGCATGTCTGGCATGGCTTTGGCGTGGTTAAGGCGCGGCCAAGCTAGGATTTTGGCATAGTTTTAGGCGCGGACAAAATTAGGGTTTTGACATAGTTTAGGCGCGACCAAAATTAGGGCTTGGCATTGGGCCAAAAGTTGCCACGCGTTTGGTGGCAAATTTTGATGGCTGATTGCATCTCAAAAGGAAGGGTGGCCGTTGATTGTTGCAACCGTTCGTTTGGCAGCCAACGACATGGAGGCATGACCGGCATGGATTTGGTGCAGAGGTGTGGCTGGCATGTCATGCCATTGGCACTATGGTGCGGCTGCCATGGTTGGTATGCCTTTGGCGCGGAGATGTGGCTGCCATGGCATGCCATTGGCACAGTGGTGCGGCTGGCATGGTTGGCATGTCTTTTGCGCGGAGATGTGGCTGGCATGGCATGCCATTGGCAGGGTTGTGCGGCTGGCATGGTTGGCATGCCTTTGGCGCGGAGATGGGGCTGGCATGGCATGTCATTGCCACGGTGGTGCGGCTGGCATGGTTGGCATGCCTTTGGCGCGGAGATGTGGCTGGCATGGTATGTCATTGGCACGGTGGTGCGGCTGGCATGGTTGGCATGCCTTTGGCGCGGAGATGTGGCTGGCATTGCATGTCATTGGCACGGTGGTGCGGCTGGCATGGTTGGCATGCCTTTGGCGCGGAGATGTGGCTGGCATGGTGGTGCGGCTGGCATGGTTGGTATGGCTTTGGCCCGGAGATATGGTTATCATGGTTTAACATGTCGAAACCCTAGTTTAATATATGTGGCACGCGTGATTGGCACGTTTGGATAGCATGCGCAGCTGGCATGTGCAGAGATTGATGCCAGTCAGTAACGAGGGCTCTGCCGCGGATCATGGCATATAAAAAAGGTACCCCGATAATTTTACGCATACATGTTGAAGGATTCAATAAATGTGTTAGTGGCGACATTATTACTCAAGTGTGACGTCACTGTCTGACTGAGGTTTTACGATTTTAATCCTAAGCTAAAAACCATCATCAACAGTAGGTTGAATCGTGAAAGCGGCGATTCATGGTTGGTCGTGAAACATAAAATATAAAATTTGAAACCTTATAATTAGGTATGTAAACATTTATAAATATAAAAACAATCAAGTGTTATTGCAAATGACCATGTAGAACAGTGATTGAGCACTCACATAGTACACACAGGGTGGTAGGTTCAAATCCCTAGTTCAAATCCCACTATTCTTTTTTAGTTTTAATTTTTTTAAGAAGCATTATTTCTTGAAGTTCGACCATTTTGCGTTCTGACTTTGGTCAAAATCGTTGACTACACGCTTCTCATTCCAAACGCTTCATAGGTACGAGTCGGAGCGTTTCTAAAAATAATTGAAGCTTGACCATTATACGAAACGTGCACTTTTAAAAACCATGCTCATGTGATAGTAACATATACCACATTTAAAACAGGATCTCTTATATTTACTTACCTTTAAAATGAAATATCTCCTTGCACAATACAAAGAAAATAAATTTTCTAGATTAAAATCGATATTGTAGACTTTATTTCTTAGGAACATGTTTTTCACATCCTCTATTTAAGATGTTCTTTGACAAAGAAAAATACAATTTTGTTGCATTATTGCATCTCAACTCGCCGATGATGAAGTTTTTTCCTTTTATTCAGGCTCTATGCATAAAAAAGAGAATTCATTATTTGCTTATGTTGCCTTCATAGCATTTCTTTTGCACTAGGACATTTTCCTTCGTATTATTTTTTGTGAAACTTTATGTAGAATCCCAAATAAGAGTCCTCTCTCTTCACAAAACCTAACGTATTACACTTGACTGTACATCAGAGCAAAATAACAATGGGTATTTGATAATAATTCGGGTAGTTAAATTAATGCCCAACAGAAAACCTGGCTGAAAAGGCCCAGCAAAATTTTACTACCTCCATTTCTAGAAAAGATATATACCAATATACCATCATTTTTTCCTTTTAGCCCGCTACCTTCGTTTCCAGAAAGGAAGTACTTTCTAGAAAAGATATATACCAATATACCATCATTTTTTCCTTTTAGCCCGCTACCTTCGTTTCCAGAAAGGAAGTACTATCATTTTTTTCATTTGCCACAGATTGAAAGATTTTTTTCATTTGCCACAGATTGAAAGATTTTTTTCATTTGCCACAGATAATAGTAGCTCTTTTTCAAGAATGGAGGGAGTAGTATCCGCTTGGTTCAGTGGTAAAGAACCAAGCCGATAGAGACGTCGTAATGTTGGACTGGCAACCACAAGTAGACGAATTATATCTTCAACAGAGACGAATTGATCTTTTCGAAGACTATCCTTGCTAACGTAGGCAAATGAATCGACAGCCAGGCTAAAACTACCTATATTGAAAAGAACTTTCTTGTGTACCAAGCTCTTGAACAAAAATGCAGTTTCCATAAAGTGCATCATAACAGAAAGTGAAATCCAGATATGCAACCAACTTCTGAATAGACTTCATCAACCTCTCAGTCATTGGCTGAATCAAAAGCATCAACATCAAACTCAACCCCCGGCCCTCCCAAACTTTGTGATTCTTCAGCAGAAGCCAGAAAGATCCACACCTGAGAGATCTTCTGCAATGTAGTATTCTTTCATCTGCAGCTGCCATCTAAATGATAATCTGAATAGCAGCGTTCAACCAGTAGCGACCATCACCAGAAACAACAATTTGTAGCATCTTTCACTTGATTAGCTGGGAGTGTTGCTGGAACAAAATTCTGCAAGTTGTTCCTGGTTTCTGTCCATCGATTGGATTAGCATCTATGATGCCTCAAACATAACCATCTCTTCTTCTTCAAGATTCCTCCAACTGGGAATTAACCACCTAGAAATACATATACTGAAGGAACGAAAAAATAGTTCTACAGCAGGTACTTCAGTTTAGAGTTCAAAAATAAAAGCAACACAACTAATTAAGGAAAACATCTAACATCTTCAGTTTAGACAGCACAGTAGTGCCGGTGTTCTTACATCCCACTCTCCTTGAAACAAGGCTTGTCCTCAACCCGGGAAATCTGGAAAACGAAGAAGCAGGTCATACACCTACAGGCACTCACTCCTGTGTACACTAACTCTCACTCTCACTCCCACTCCCACTCTAGAAATAAAGAAATCTCCATTTATTCCATTTTACTAATGAAGACGTACGCATACAGTGCTACCATCACCGACTGGTACCTGTGATAACCGAATGCGAGAATCAGCTGCTATAAGCTTGTTAAACTCGATTGAGTGACGCCTAGAGGCTCTGTAGTGCTCTGGAACCAAAGATTCGTCGCTCATAGCCACTGATCCTCCCCACAATGTGTTATCGTAAACTACGACGCCGCCAATTCTCAACAGTTTCAACAATTTCTCATGATAATTCCAGTAATTAACCTTGTCTGCGTCGACATAAGCAAAGTCAAAGGTCCCTTCATTCTCAGTCTGCAACATATGGCCAACAATAAAAGATGAATGGCGGACATTGTCAAAAATAAGAGCTGATTTGACAAGTCATCGTCACAGTGATCCACAGTGATTCATCGTCATAGTGATTGTCAGTACTTACATTTTCCAACAGTTTGTCAAGTACACGAAGAGCAGGAGACTCAACAAAATCAATTTTATGTTCAACGCCGGCCTTTTGCATAATTGGTAATCCTATGTCATCATATGCTTTCCGACTAACATCAATAGCTGTGATCTGCATCATTGTGCACCCACCCCATGCTTAGTTAGGAAGACAATGAGAGACATGAATCGATAAAAGGAAGCAGATGGATAAATGAACAAACCTTCCCATAATCAGGTATCGCAATAGCAGTTAGGAGGAGAGAATATCCTGTGAAAACCCCAATTTCAATCGTCTTCTTTGCATTAACAAGACCCAGAAGCAATGTCATTAACTGCCCCGCATCTGGTGCAGTACCCATCAAAGCCCTAGATTATTAAGTTCGATCAGTACAAGCTTAATATAGACAGGCTTAACAACGAAAGCGGAGAAGATGAAATGAATTACCCTGGATAATTTGCAGTAGCATCTCTCAACTCCTTGAGAAACTCTGATTCTCGTGGGTACACACTAGTGTTCAAGATATACTAACCAAACATAAACCATGATTCAGAATACCCAAATTCAATAGACATCAGTAAGAGCGTTACAGAAAAACAATAGACATCAATAGAGCATTACAGAAAAAAATCCCCTAACCCAATTATGAAAATGATGTATAGAACCAAAATCAAATTTGAAGAAACCAATACCTGATACAATTCTTTACTTTGCAATAGCCCCTTGTTCTCCATTGCTCCTAAAAAAACAAATAGTGATTTCAATTTGAAAATGGAAATGGAAAATGATATGATGAGTTACAGGAATTAAAAATTAGGGTTTATAGAGTTGAATACCTTGATCGGTAGTTGAACTTCTCCCTCGTGGATGGTAGTTCAGAAGTATTGTTGAAGCATATCGACGTTTGTTTCCTTGTAAGAGTTGCGTGTCTGGCTGCTTCTGACGCGCATCTGGCACATGGATGGATCGCCAGAGGTTAGGTGGCAGATTTGGTTACTTGGACAAAATTTCGGGTTCTGTGGCATGTTTTGTTTTCTTTCCCGGTATGATAGTCACAGTTGATTATGATGGCGAATTTGAATCAGGAGCTATTGTGGTTTTGGCCGCTAGATAAATTTTGGTTATGCTTACTCTGGTGGAAGTGCAAGATTCAACCTTTTTACTGGATTCAGGTCACCAAAAACCAGCGCCCGGCCGGGATCCAACATTTTTCGTATGTATGCCATTTGATAAGGCGTGTCAGACGACAATGATTTAGATTTATAATGTTTCCGTAAAAAAAAATTTGTTTTTGGGTTCTTGTTTTTTATTTATGAATGTGTGTGGTAATGATCAATATAATTTTTTTGGTTTAATAAATGTTGATGTGTCATGTGAAAAAGACATATTTACCTTGTATTTTTCCATGCATTATTAATAATGAATTTATTTGTTTTTTTCTTTTTGGTTTGTCCAAAGATAGTTAGTTGAGTATTGTACCCACATATCTTGTTACGAATCTTCAAATTTTTGGAGATTTTTTTTTTCTTTATTTGATATTCATACCCACGTGATTCTGACACCCACTTTATGGTGTATTGTCTAATTGACGTTGTAACGACAAGTTTCAGAATATCAACTGGGTTGGTTTTCGTTAAAAAGTAAGGTTTGTCTGATAAAAGTAACCAACCTTTGAATAATGTTTTGGGTGTTTTTGACCAGTGATTGTGTTTTGGATTAAGCAAGGGTGCTTTGCCACGTGTTCGAAGAAAAAAAGGATTGTTATCAAACCCATAATAGACACTCTACAAATAGTGTGGGTATTCAGCCTAACTCAAACACCCTCAACTACTCTTAGGTTCGTTATCTCCTCTTTTATTTTATCATACCCTAATTTCTGCTTTTACTTACTACAATATGCCTGGATACTCAACCGCCGAGGATGTCGCGTTAATTCGTGCTTATTGTTTGGTTGCTAGTGATTCTTTTAGGAATAAAGAGATGGACGGGAGGGAGTTTTGGGCCCGCATTCTAGGGGAATTCAGAGCAGCAATTGACAAAGACACTGCAATAAACACCAAGTCAATACAACAAAGAACCTCAAACTTGGAAAAAGTGGTAAAGAGATACGTGGGTCATGTGAGAGCTCGTTGCCGGGAAATGGTTGTTGGGGTTTATAACGTTGCAAAGGCTGTAAGTTTATTAAACAATAATTATTTACAATGGGTGAAATGCTTGTTACACGGTCTAAGTGTAATCGCGGGTCAGACGATAATGACGTTTATTTATAATATTTATGTTGTTTTTTTTTTGTTGGTCCTATGTCATGTATTTGTATCATTGGTCACTTGGATTAGTGCCAGTGGTAAAGTGTGGTCCACCTATTCAAAATAATAATTTAATTTCATATGGACAAAAGAGTTTTTATTCCGAAAGACAGGTCGATGACACTCATCAAGTGGGGAGACATGTAGCACATTTTATACAACACTAACAATGAATGAAATTGCACCCCCGTGATGAGTGACTCGTAGGGACAACACGTCTCTTATTTTTTCCTATAAATAGAGTCCCTTGTACCAAAATGGAATACACAGTCTTGAACATCTTATTTACTTTTTCCTTCTATTATTTTATACCAATTTTTCCAAATAGATGTTGGATCCACCGTTCAGGAAGATATTGCAGCTGTTGTTGGATGGTTAGTGTATTGACAACTCTGGTTGTGGAAGGTGTTGATAGACCCCCCACCCCACCCCACCCACCT